>NC_133784.1:10850008-10852408 GCF_003597395.2 Chelonoidis abingdonii
CCGGGCGGCGGCTGCAGCCTGCGGTGCCTGCCCCTCGCTCGCCCTGCGCCGGGCTGGCGGCATTCAGCCGCGTGACAGCACCGGCCCTGCCCGCCCCTCTCTCCTGCACCCGCCCCTCCTACGGCACATCACCTGCTCCCCCTCCCTCCTGGGACCTGCCCCCCACCACACAGCTCCACCCACAAGTCCCCTGCACCCGCCCCTCTACGGCACAACACCTCTCCCCCTCCCTTCACTGCATCCTCCCCCTGCACTCCACTCCCCCGCACACACGGCACAGCGCAGCCCCGCCCCCCAGGCGCACACCCCACTTTCCCCTTGTTCCCACCCGCCTTCCCCGAGCACATCGCCCACCCTCCCCACGGTCCCCACCTCCCCACTCCCAGGACACAGCTCTCTGTCATCTCGCCCCCATGCTACGGGTCCCATCTCCTGCTTCCCTAAATCTCTTCCTAACCCCATCTGTGGTTTCCATCTTCCCCTCTGCCGTGCTCCCAGCCTCCTCCTGCGGCGTTGCCCCCCTCACCCAATGACCCAGTCACTGTGCTCCCCATCACCACCTTTGCCCCTTCCCTGTGCCCCATCTCCACTCCCAATGCATCCTGCCCTCGCCTCCTGAATCCACCCTCACCCTCAAAGCCCCTCCCCACCTCAATTCCCCCCAGACCTCTCTGATTGTCTTTGTGCAGGAGGCAAGGTCCCCTCTGCAGTCTCGGGACAGACACAGGGCCATCAGGGACAAACCGATGCTTCCCAATGAGTGATTGCTGCAGCTGGTAGCCTGGCACTATCATCATCTCAAGGAGTTTGATAAGCATGGAGGTTCTCCCCAACGCCACACCCCACTGAGAATCCCTGCCCCAGAAACATTTCCACGAGCTAGGGATTTCTCCCCCATATGCCCCTTCCCAGGAACACTGCTGCCTTCTCCCCAGAAATGCCTTCCCTCGGGTCCCCCCTCCCTCTCCCAAGAGACACCCCCTGGAGACCCACCTCTCCCTCCAAGAACTAGACTCCCCTACCCACCCTCCTTCTCCAAGGAAACGCTCCCCCAAAAGCAGGGGCGGCTCTAGACATTTCGCTGCCCCAAGCACGGCGGCACGCCTGCGGAAGGTCCACTGCAGCCGCAGGACCAGCGGACCCTCCGCAGACAAGCCTGTGGGAGGGCCACCGGAGCCACCTGCCGCCTTCCCGGTGACCAGCAGATCGCCCCCCATGGCATGCTGCCCCAAGCACATGCTTGTCGTGCTGGGGCCTGGAGCCTCCCCTGCCCAAAAGTCTTTTACTCCTGGGGAAATTCTGCACCACTGCACATGCACAGAATTTGTGTCCCTCACAGATTTCTTTGCTTCCCCACAGAAAAAAATGACTTTCTGTTGGAACACCAAAGAGAAACCACAAGAGCAATCATGCAACCCTCCCCAGCAGTATGTTTTGGGGGCCCAGGGCAGCTGGAAAAGAGATAAATCACTATGGTGCAGAAGGCGGGACTGGGGAAGACCCAGCTGATGGGTCCTATCCTGCGCTGTGCTCAGCTGCTAGTCCTAGCTGATCTGGGGAGGACAGGACTTCCTCTTCTCTTGCACAGCATCCAGGGCCAGGTCAGACTCACCCTCAATTTCTTCCTCAGCTGAAGGAAGCTCTGCAAACTTCCCCACCACCACCCGCCCCCTGCACCTGGACCACCCCGATGAGCCACCCGCACCTGGATCCCCACCCTACCAAGCCCCAGCCAGCTGCATCTGGACCCCCCCCACTGAGCCCCCCACACCCATACCCCATGCTGAGCTCTATCTCCCCCATACCCAGATGACTCTCTGCTGAGCCCCAACCACCTTCACTGGGACCCCTCTGCAGAGTCCCATTATTGTTGCACTCAGGACCCCACAACAAGCCCCTGTGCATCCAGATCCTTCCTGCACCCAGATCCCCCATTGAGCCTCCTGCACTGAGATTGCCTCACACAGAACCCTCTCATCCCACACCTGGATCTCCCCACACTTGGATCCTGCCTTGCTGAGCCTGCCTGCCCGCACCTGGTGCAGAGGGGCAGGGCCTTGGGTTGTTTCTGAGGCAGGCCTAGTCCTCACACTGTGTCAGGGTTGGGTACAGCTTCACCGCTGAGTCCACATCCCCGGGGGGAGCTGCACAGTGTTCTCCCACCTCTGTGCAGCCAGTGGCCTGTGCTCCCCAATGCCATGCTGGAGCCTCCACATTTATTTGACAAATACAATTTGCAGAATTTCAAAATATTATGTGGGAATTTTTTAGGTGTTTTGCACAGAATGCCTTCAGGAATAGCCTTTGCATATTACAGGAAGTCAGCATACCCAGCCTTCCAGAGCAGCTCTAGTGTGTGCTGTCACATCTCCCCTGGTGCCATTGTTTTTCCCAGTCCTG
>NC_133784.1:10859922-10903243 GCF_003597395.2 Chelonoidis abingdonii
TAAGAAAACAACAAAGACCCCGAGTATACAAATTCCCGCCCCTGACTTTAAACAATCCAGTTCTCTGATTGGTCCTCTGGTCAGGTGTTCGGTTACCCTTTTCAGGTAAAAGAAACTTAACCCTTACCTTACCTATCCATTTATGACAAAGGGGGTTAGAAAGGAGGTGTTTATTAAATAGTTAACTTTTGTGGGATACTAGATACACTAAAAACCCAGCTCAATTCCTCCGGATGAGACTTGGAAAACGGGTTCCGTTTGGGTGTTTCTTAAAAATTTCCTGTGAATCAGTCACCCACAATCTCTGACTGAATGCTCTGATTTACAGGGCTGTGCTATGGACTGTGGACACTTCGGGTGTGATGGTAAAAAATGTTTTACAATAAAACAGTCTTTGCCTCATAGGAGGCACTCGCAGGAAAGAAATTATGGATCTATTTGGGGTATCCAACGATTTCTGAAACAGCTGGTATGTAAAATGTAACCATCAGCTGCCTTGTCATAATCAAATATTGCCTATATCTGGGCTAGCAACATTGCTTTTGAAAGATGTCGTTCCCGATAAATGCCTTTAACGCCTGGTAGAAAATTCTTGTGAACATGTTGACAAATGAAATAACCCGGGTTATTTGATTAACGTCCATGTAATCTAAATATTGGCTTGCATTGAGAAAGGAAATGTCAACTTTGTAATGCTTTTGAAAGGAGGGATTTTCGCTGCAATTCAAGAGTGATCTTATACCAACAAAGGAAATGAAACCTACACTACGCGAAATGTATTGAAGGGATTAAAGAGAGGATAGACCAGGGATTTTAACTTTCTATAAAAATTCCGATCATGCAGAAAGGAACATAGATAATCTGGTAAGGGGTCCAAGCATTGGATACAGCTATTATTCCAGCGGCTAATCACAAATCAAGGGAGGGCTTTATCCGATGCTGGGGATCTTTTAATATCTCTTTGGATACATTTTCTGAAATTGGATGTAGGTGGCAGATAAATGAGATCAGCAAATTTCCATTGTAGGAGCTGTTTGTTTATATGTCGCAATTTACATTCAAATAGGTTAATAATATACAGGGAACGGATTTTTTTAAAAACCCCACCCTTTGCATTAGGGTGCGTGAACCATTACAAGAAAATGTGCTAAGATTATTTGTATCGATTCCCTAATGGAAACAGGATCTAAAGGTTAGTGACGGATCAGCTGATGGGACTGGATGCAGTTAGTTTGGTTTTTATTTTGAGCAATGCATGAGCAAATGAATATAGGCGTTCTTGTCATTTTCAATCGTGCAGCTCCCCACCCCACTCCCAGTCCCTCCCGCCCCCGCTACGCCCCCCCCCCTTTGATTAGACAAAGAGGTTAGACGCCATCTCACCTACCCACCAGTAACAGGAGTTGTCAAGTTTGCACAGGGCATGAAGCAATTAACTGGGCATCTCTTTATGCTGATGCTGATTTTATACCCTGAGAACTTGAACTCTGGAAATATCAAAATGTGAAACAAAGATATAGCTCTTCAGAGCTGGAGTGTAGCAAGAATTAAGTCAAAATCTCCTCTAACCACTGTGCTGTGCCCTGGCACACGTTGGTATTTAAAGTCTGAAGAAATCATTACCGAGTAGTTCTGTAATATCCGGACACAGCAAAGGGGTGTGGGGGGGAGGGGCATAACAGACTTTTAATTCAGAATTTTCTTGATTCTCAGTTCAATAATTATGATTGCGTGATTATTATACTATTCCCAATTTTATACAAGCCTTCAAGTTTGCCCCACTGATGTGCTCCAGGTCCCAATGGGCATTAATAGCTAGTCACTGGAGTGTTCTGTTTATTGTCTGCACGTGTACCCCATGCATATAAAGGAGCAATGCAATCGATTGTTTATGAGGGATCCGGAATGAAAAAGTGATGTGCTGTAGAACGGGTAAGAAAAATGGTGAATGTGCATGAGCCACTTAAAAGTCACAAGATACGCGATGCGTACCATAGTTTATTTCAGGTTGAAAAGCACTTGTGGGGTAATTATACCTGCAGCATTGCCAGGAACCAGATCTTTGTCGAGCACCAAAGGGATCCGAAGCGATGAGCATTTGGCTTTTATTTTAAAAGGCAATTTACTGGATTGATTTCAATGCATGTAGAGGGGTGGAAATCTGTTTCTGATCTAGGCTTGGCACATTTGCGCCTCGGACACGTCTGCAGCAGCCCAGGAAAGAGACATTTCCCCGGGAAAGGACGCCTAGTGGGCAGCACTGAGCTCTCAGCTTAGGAGAGGGGATTTTCACTGCCCTGAAGTCACTTGTTCATCTTTTGTGTGTGTCAACATATAGGACGTGGTTTGTTTTTATCTCCATCTCCGTGATCTAAGTTAACCATTGGGGTTGAAGTGGCCAGGGCAGAAAAAGTGGTTAACACAAGCAGTGCATTCAACTTAAAACGGGCATGGTTTATAGGGGGCAAATTGTCTGCTAAAACCATTTGGTCCTCCTTCTTGCTGACCCGCCTACAGCCAGGGCGGTCTGATTTTCTGAAGTGGGTCCAGCGAGGAAACATAAAACGAAATCAGAGCCGGTTTGCTTGCAGCTTTAGCGTTGGCTCAAGATTTTCTAGCAGTAACTTACACAGCGCGGGGGGGGGGGGTGTCTGCGGCCATATGTGAGTGTGATTGTTACAGGTGTGTGTGTGTGTGTGTATTTGTATGTGCTGATGTGAGGGGCTGTGTGAGTGTGTGATTAGTGTATGTATTTGAGTGACCGGTGAGTGCATTTGTGTATGTAGGTCACGTGGGAGGGCTGTGTGTGCAAGTGTAGGTGGGAGAGCTGTGTGTTTGCAAGTGTGTGGGAGAGCTAAGCCTGTGAGTAGGAGAGCTGTGTGTAGGCACGGGAGGGCTGCAGGTGTGAAAGGGCTGAGCGTGTAGGCGGAAAGGCTGTATGTATGTGAGGGTTGTGTGTGTATGTGTATATGGGGAGGGCTGCGAATCGTGTGCGTGTGTGGGACTGCTGTGTGTGTATTTGTGTGTGTAGGCAGAAAGTCTGTGTGGGTGTGAGGACCGTCAGTGTTTGTGTGTAGGTGGGAGGGCTGTAGGCAGGGGCGGCTCCAGGCCCTAGCACGCCAAGCCAGTGCTTGGGGCGGCATGCCGCGGGGGGCGGGGGGGCGCTCTGCCGGTCCGGAGGCGGCAGGCAGGCAGCCTTCGGTGGAGCCTGCGGAGGGTCAGCTGGTCCCGCGGGACCCGCGACCGGCAGAGCGCCCCCCCCTCCCCCCCGCGGCATGCCGCCCTACTTGGGGTGGCGAAATGTCTAGAACTGCCCCTGGGTGTAGTTGGCTGGGTGTAGATGGGAGAGTTGTGTGTGTGTTTTGTGTGTGTAGGCAGAAAGTCTGTGTGGGTGTGAGGACCGTCAGTGTTTGTGTGTAGGTGGGAGGGCTGTAGGCAGGGGCGGCTCCAGGCCCTAGCACGCCAAGCCAGTGCTTGGGGCGGCATGCCGCGGGGGGCGGGGGGGCGCTCTGCCGGTCCGGAGGCGGCAGGCAGGCAGCCTTCGGTGGAGCCTGCGGAGGGTCAGCTGGTCCCGCGGGACCCGCGACCGGCAGAGCGCCCCCCCCTCCCCCCCGCGGCATGCCGCCCTACTTGGGGTGGCGAAATGTCTAGAACTGCCCCTGGGTGTAGTTGGCTGGGTGTAGATGGGAGAGTTGTGTGTGTGTTTTGTGTGTGTAGGCAGAAAGGCAGTGTGTATGTATAGGTGTGAGGACTGTCACTGTGTGTATGTTGGTGGGAGGGCAGTGTGTGTATTTTGGTGTGTGTTGGTGGGAGGACTGTGTGTGTAGGTGGATGATGTAGGTGAGAAGGCTGTGTGTGTATTGGTGGGAGGGCTGTGTGTGTAGGTGGATGGTGTTGGTGGGAGGGCTGTGTGTGTGTTGGTGGGAGGGCTGTGTGTGTGAGAAGGCTGTGTGTATATGGAGAGGGCTGTGTGGGGGGTATTGGTGTGAGGGGGTTGTGTAGGTACAGTTGTGTATGTAGGGGGGAGGGGCTGTAACAGAGCCGGGGGCGGTACGTTTCCGAGCCCAGCCTGTATCTGCGCCGTGCGGAGACTCGCTAGCCGGGTCTCCCAGCTTGGTCCGGCTGTGGCTGCTGGCAAAGGGGCCCGGCGTCTTAGCTCGCTCCCCCTCTGCCGAGCCGGACCGTGCCAGCCCGCCGGGAAGCGGGAGGGAGGGTATGGGCTGCCAGTCCCGGCACAGAGCTAGTGCTGTGCTGCCGAGCGCCGGGACCCGGCTGCAGGGGCGGGTGGCGCGGCCTGGGGCAGGCGGGGCCGCTACTATGTGAACACATACACACTGCTACACCCCACATACAGACACACAACACATGTACCACAAGATAGGCACAGAGTCCTGCACTCATACAACACACCCTCTTGCGCATAACACGCCCCACATGCAGACACAGTCACACAGCACAGGTACACAACACAGAGAGAGTCCTGTACACACACAACACACCTTCCTGCACATACACATCTCGTATACACAACACACTCCTGCACACGCCCCACATATGTCTCAATGCCCACTCCTACACCACGTCTACACACCCTCCGAGTCCCAGCTACAGACACAACACACACTCCTACACACACCATACACAACAGTTCTGCATGCACACCCCACATACGCACACAACACACACTCCTCTCACACAAAGCACACGCCCCTATACATACACACCAAATATATACACTCAGTACACCCGTGCATGCTTCCACATGGTCACACCAAACACCTTCTGCTTCCTATCCATAGGCAAAGTCAGCCGCAAACATGCACACTCTGTCGCACCCATGCACCTCACACAGAAATACACACCATGGTGCGTAGAGGCGGCACTCATAGGTACACAAAGAAACACAACACATCCATACACATTCACACACCATAGATATACATCAGGTTCATATAGTCACTGGCAAATCTGCCCCCCATCACACACGGACTGTCATTGAGACGGCAAGCAACAACATAGAGGGAACACGCCGTGCAGCTTCCCTATAGCAGTGGATTTTGACCTGAGGTCCACCTGGCCCCCTGGGGTTCCACAGACTATGTCAAAGATTTCCAAAGGGGTCAACATCTCAATTTGAAAATGTTTAGGGGCCTGCAAATGACAAAGGTTTGAAAACCCACTAGATCAGAGAAATCTTTAGCTTGGATCCCACAGGACTGGAGGTGGGAGGACCAAACTGACCTTCTGATAGTTTCACTACTAAAGAGGCAAGTATCAAGAGATTAGTTTATAACAGTGAGAGGGATTTAATTCCCACCCCAATGCACAGTCAAGCTCAAAACTTTGCCTCTGGCGCTATCTGTTGTGCCAGGACAGGACAGGAGATGCTAATGTGACACTGTGAAAGGGTTGCTTTGGACTTTAAGAACAGCCACACTGTATCAGACCAATGGTCCATCTAGCCCAGTATCCTGTCTTTTGACACTGGTCAATGCCAAGTACCCCAGATGGAATGAACAGAACATGTAATCGTCAAGCGATCCATTTCCTATTGTCCATTCCCACCTCCTGGCAAACAGAGGTTAGGGACACAATCTCTCCCAATCCTTGATAATAGCCATTGATGGACCTATCCTCCATGAATTTATCTAGCTCTTTTTTGAACCCTGTTATAGTCTTGGCCTTCACAACGTCCTCTAGCAAGGAGTTCCACAGGCTGACTGTGTGTTGCATGGAGAAATACTTCCTTTTGTTTGTTTTAAACCTGCTGCCTATTAATTTCATTTGGTGACCCCTAGTTCTTGTGTTATGAGATAGAGTAAATAACACTTCATTAAAAGCAGCAAAGAATCCTGTGGCACCTTATAGACTAACAGATGTTTTGGAGCATGAGCTTTCATGGGTGAATACCCACTTCGTCAGATACATCTGATGAAGTGGGTATTCACCCACGAAAGCTCACGCTCCATTGAGGAAGTGGGTATTCACCCACGAAAGCTCATGCTCCAAAACGTGTTAATCTATAAGGTGTCACAGGATTCTTTGCTGCTTTTACAGATTCAGACTAACACGGCTACCCCTCTGATACTTAACACTTCATTATTTACTTTCTCCAAACCAGTCATGATTTTATAGACCTCTATCATATCCCCCCTTAGTCCTCTCTTTTCAAAGTTAAAAAGTCCCAGTCTTTTAAATCTCTCATCATATGGAAGCTGTTCCATACCCCTAATTATTTTTGTTAGCTTTTTCTGTATTTTTCCCAATTCCAATATGATTTTTTTGAGATGGGGCGACCAGATCTACATGCGGTATTCAAGATGTGGGCATACCATGGATTAATATAGAGGCAATGTGATATTTTCTGTCCTATTATCTGTCTCTTTCCTAATGACTCCCAACATTCTGTTCACTTTTTTGACTGCCACTGCACATTGAGTGGATGTTTTCACAGAACTATCCACAATGACTCCAAGATCTTTCTTGAGTTGTAACAGCTAATTTAGACCCCATCACTTTACATGTACAGTTGGGATTATGTTTTCCAACATGCATTACTTTGCATTTATTAACAATGAATTTAATCTGCCATTTTGTTGCCCAGTCACCCAGTTTTGTGAGATCCCTTTGGTACTCTTTGTAGTGTGCTTGGGACTTAACTACCTTAAGTAATTTTGTATCATCTGCAAATTTTGCCACCTCGCTGTTTACTCTTTGCAGATCCAGGCTCCTCTTTGTCACTGAGAGCAGAGAAACAACCAGACACCCTCCCCGTCCTCAGAAAGAACTTTATTCTCAGCAAGGGGAGCGATGTCTCTTGGGGCTGTGATGAGATGCAGGTAGGAGTCTTTGGGACAATATAAACGGAGCAATTTGCCTTCCAACCCCCATGGATTCATTCTCTGACAATGAACAGCCCCCCAAAGAAAGAGCAACGTCCGTTCCCAACTCTCTCATCCAAAGTGACCATTCTCATCCCTCCCTGTGGCTTTAGGCGTTAATCAGGTCATTTTATCGCAGTCCCTTCTCAGGAACTGTGACTAGTGGGTGATGGGGGGCCGGGGGAGAGAGTTAGTTCCTAGCGTGGAGATGGGCGGCTGGAAACTACTGACTATTCAGATTTCATATGCAGCATCCAGATGAATGTGGGCTTTGGCCAGTTCTTTAAGGGGGATTTTGTGTGTGGGTGGTGATGATGAGGGGGTTTGAGGTCCAGGTATCTGTTGTTTTTTTAAAACCTCAATTCAGTGATTTATTTTAACCGTACCTACACTGTACATCCACCCACGTATATGACACCCACAATACATAAGTATGTGTGTGTTCGTTTTTATCATTAGAAGAAAACATTTAATCGTGGGGTAAAAAAAGACGGGGGAGGGGGGAGCAGCAACCTGTACTACAGCAACCGGGCATTTTCTTTTGCACGTGGATCGAAAAGGCGTGTGACGGGGCAAGCTGGATTGATAACAGCGGTTGAAAGAAGCACCGATTCGTTGTTTGGGAAATGGCAAGGCTGCCTCTCCGTTATAAAATGTTCGCCCTCCCGACTGGAAATCACGAGGCGCAGAGGGTAATGAGCAGCTAGGGAGCGGATTGAACAGAGGCATTTGGGCGACTAATAGATCTGAGGGCTAGCTGGAGTGTTTTAAAAGCAGCGCTTTAAAAACAATGGCTAACTCGGTAGGAGCCCGAACTGTTTTCATGACACTTGTGAGAGTGGGTTAAATCGATAACTCTTGAAACAAAAAGGCAGCAGCTGAATAAACACCCGTGAAGCCAACAGCCCCTTTGCACGACTGGTTCCCAGTGATGCGGTCCAAACAGATCGCTACAATTCGTTCGCCTGGGGTCAAAACACATCGATTCGCTGCAATTCTTCCTCCTAGCCCTTCTTTACCTGTCGCGTGAGTCCGGAACCGCTCCCCGGCCGTGCCCATGAAATACACTCAATACATAGCAAAGCTGTGACCGGTCCTAGTTGCTTTAGGATCCCTAAACTCTGAGCGGGGTTGTTCCCTCGGACGGGAACAGAGAGGCTGCAAGAAGACAAGAGTGAGAGACTTAGAACAGGTTTGCCAGCAAACGAATCCAGAGCTGACTGTCAGGGAGGGAGAGCGGGCAGCCCCGAGCTGTACCCTGGGTATAGCTCTGGTGTTTTGGGTGTGTTTGTGGGGGAAGGCGGGGTGCATCTCGTGCTAGTTTGCAGCCGTGCTCTCCCTTCCCCGCTCTGGAGCCCGGAACAGGAAAGTCCCAGCTCAGCTTCCCCACCATAAGATCCTGTCTGCCCCTCCCTACGAATTTGTTCGCTCCCTACGGGAGGAGGGACGCAGGAAATTGGGGCTGTTGCTACTCTAGCAACTCAACCCAGCTGTTAGCGAGGGGCAGGGGGATGGGGCTTTAGGTACCGTCCATCCGGACTCCGAGCCAAGCCCCCCTTCCACCCAGAAATCTCCCCCACCCCCAGCATCATCTCTGCCCTTGCATGGACCAGTGGGGTGGGGGAGCCGAGAGCTGGTTCTGCGCATGTTTGAGAGGAGATCGGAAACTTTTTCTTTGCTTCTGAACAGCCTCCAAGGGCCGCGGGGCGGGGGAGGGGGGCAGAGATTGAGGAAGAAAATGGCGAGTCGTGGGAGTTGCGTGGAGAAAGCGGCTTTGCTCTGCGCCTTCCTGCTGGCCACTTGGAGCCTGGCGTCCTGCGCCCAAGCGGAGCCGGAGGAGGAAGGGCGAGACGACCAGCGCTCCTGTCACGGGGCCTTCGATCTCTACTTCGTCCTGGATAAGTAAGTGACAGTCCCTTTTCAAAGCGGTTATTGACCCTTCACTGCCTTTGCCCTGCTGCTGCAGCGGGGATCTCTGGGCGGATCGCCGGGGCATGCCGCCCTCCCACGCTGCCCGCGCCCTGCACACAAAGAGAGCACTGTGCAAAGCAAAGGCACCTCCAGCCAGGGAAGCTCAGGTCACACACACGGGGGCCACAGGGCTTTTCAGGGCCTCGGTGGCCCAGCAAAGGCAGCCACGCTCGGGAGAGCCCGCTAATGCGCGAGTAGTAGCGCATAATACGCGATTTGAGTTAGTTCTGGGATGTTAAGGGATTTGGGCGGTTCTAGGCTGTAACCATTTGCGTTATTTAGTTCTAGGCTTAAATCCAAAGAATTTGCTTAGTTCTAAGCTATCACCCAAGGGATTTGGTTAATTCTAGGATACAGTACAGCCTGTGCATTCTGGTTAATTTTAAGACTCCAATAGTTGTTTGTCGCAATTGTGTACAGGCCTGGTTTCACTTATTTAGGAATGTGTTAGCTAGTCATGGTTAATCTCTGGAGGATTGTCTACACTAGTGTTTAAAATATGGTAGTTCATACATATTGGCTAATGAATTTTTAGATACTACCTATTATCCTAGTTTATACTATTATCCTAGTTTAAACATGGCCTAGGGTATGTCTGCACCAGAATTTGTAGATGTGTTTTAACACATGGTATTCAAGTCAACTGTAAATTCTAGTGTAGACACTATGCAAGTGTTAGAGGGCATGGGTGCTCAGTCCTAGTTGTGTTTAACTCTGATGTGCAGCCATGAAATATTTGTGTCCTGTCTACAGTAGAATTTACAGTTGTGCTAGTCAAGACACTTTAGTTAGCACATGTTAAAACATGACTAAAGATTGGAGCTTTTTTTCAATGTGCATCTGACCAGGTGATGGCTGTGTGTGTGTCTAGCGGGGGAATTGTTCACTCTATCAGGCCTTCTGCTGAGCTTTGGGCCAAAAAGCACCTTCTCAAAGAAAGATAGTGACTTTGTTTTGCTCTGAAAGCAAAAGGATGCAAAGACTTCCTATGGCAGTTGTTGTTTTCTGGGAACATGCATCACAAAATACCCTCCTGCCTTCTAAGGTTTATTACAGGGCTTTCTGACTCCAGCATCAAATGCACTTGTATCAAGATTTTGAATTGTTATTATCAATATTATCATGTTGTTCTCCAGGATGTAATAAAAAAATCAGTAAAAATGGATATTAGTGTTTGAGATTGGCAGGATAGGACATGTATATAACTTCATACAATGCAATTTCCTTGCCTTAAAAAGTCATTATTATATGCCTAGTCAAATCTAAGGCTTTAAATATTGGTTAAGGTACTGTTAAACCTCTACACTGAAATTGTGATGTAACTTGATTCTCTGACTTGATTGTGACTGTGGTATAGGTGATCCATGTGTAGGGTCCAGTCCTGCTGCCCTTAAAGTCAATGGCAAAACTCCCATCCACTTCAATCATAGCAAGATCAGGCCATGAAAGTCTGCAAGAGAATAAAAGCCGAGCTGTTTCAAATGAAAAATGTGAAAGAGGTAATTTGGCCATTTAAGCTGAAAGAGTTTCTTGTGGTTTTAAGGTCTGAACTTGCTCCCACTGAAACCAATGGTGAAATTCCTGTTGGCCTTTCGGGAGTAGGACTGTTGCAAGAAAGAAATCTGCAAGGATTATGTGAAAGCCCCCCAGTCTGTGGTCTATGTGCTGCAGCAGAATGTCCAGGAATGTTGGTGGGAGCTGTGCTTACAAACTGAAGTTGTATTTGACCCTTCCTGCTTTTCTACGTGACTGGTGGTATGGCAGCAAGGGGGTTTCTGAGGACAGATCTCATGGATGGACGGACTCTGGCTCTTGGAACAGTTTAGCAGGACGGAGCCAGATAATAAGTAAAGAGTTGACAAGGTGGAGGGAATCTCTGAGTGTTGGAAGGGAGGATGGGTGAAACTGAGACTGTAGCACACACATTTTTGGAATCACATTTATTCAGATGTGAATCAGGGAGCATTTCTGGGTCCAACTTCTAATGGATAACCCCCAACAATATGCTATGCTAGACATTGTATGCCACCAAGTGATATTGTGGATTGCCTTCCTCCATTGTGCTTGGCCAATTTGGAATTAGGGACATTCAGTCTTTATTAAATGGATAACAATGGGGTTGAAATGTTGCAATTATATATAGAGATATACCTATCTCATAGAGCTGGAAGGGACCTTGAAAGGCCATTGAGTCCAGTCCCCTGTCTTCACAAGGCAGGACCAAGTACTGATTTTTGCCCCAGATCCCTAAACGGCCCCCTCAAGGAATGAGTTTACAACTCTGGGTTTAGCAGGCCAATGCTCAAACCACTGAGCTATCCCTCCCCCGATAAAATGTCCAGGCTTGAGTCCTATGGCCCTGTGAGGCCCTCTATGAATGAATGGCAGGGCATGTCTGAGAAGTCAGTCTGGGTGAACCAGAATGACTTTAATAAGTCCTCTCTGTTACTTTGCTCCCTTGTGGGAAGATGTTATCTCATATCAAAAGCAGCCAGACTGAAGGAATACAACAAGTTTCTTCCCTTATTGGTGCAGCCACTGTACATTACCACAATGACTTTGTCAGGGCCTGATTTTCTTTTTCATCCTGCCAGCTGGCGTCTGCAGGGATCTGATCCTCAAGACATCAGCCAGCAGAGGGGAAAAGATCATGTGCTGGTGAAGTTATTGGTATAATATATGGTGCCAATTAGAAAGAGAAACTTGCTGAGTTTGTGCAGTTTTTCTCCTTCTGATGTAGATTACATCTTCCTGTATTAACTCTATGGGATAGGCAGCTTCAGAGCAAAGAAACCAAGGGTATATGAAGGCCTGACATGGGAAAGAAGCAAAGACCTATCTCAGATATCCTACAGAGTGTCATTCCACACAAAGCAGAAGGTCAGGGCAAAGCTCTTACCCCTGTGGGCAAACCTCTTGAAGCTACGACAAGTAGATACAGTCTGCCCTCTGGGTTCTGTATTCTTGGTCTACACTGGGAGCCGGGGTGTCGATGTAAGATGCACAACTTCAGCTACAGGAATAGCATAGGCGAAGTTGACATATCTTATTTTGACTTACCTCCTGTCCTCACTGTGCGGGATCAATGGCCATGGCTCCTCCATCGATTCTGCTTCCGCCGCTCGCCCTGGTGGAGTTCCGGAGTGGACGGGAGCACGTTCGGGGATTGATATATCGCGTTTAGACGAGATGCGATATATTGACCCCCGATAGATAGATTGCTACCCGCCGATCCAGCGGGTAGTCTGGACGTATCCTTAACCACGGTATGTGGTGCTGGAGCAGCATTAGCCTTTGTCGGTACTTGGAGGGGAAACCTTCAAGTTAAGGGAAGTGGCTCTGGTGATTCAGAAGGTAGGGCTCTTCTGGTTCAGACTGATGCTATGGGGAATTTTGTAAGTGTAGGGCTCCCTTACTCCAATGTGCTGGTTATAGTGAGCTAGGTGACTCAGAAATCAGAGGGCTGATCTCCAATTGCATTGATGTTTATCTAGTAATGTCCTGGTTTTCAGAGATGCTGAGCACCCGCAGTTCCTGCCGTAGGCCATGGGAGTTATGTGTGCTCAGGAGTTGACACTGGACTAGTGCTTAGCTTCTGCTGAACCCATTGCCACAGGTCCCTCAAGTTTACTAATTCACAGCTTCTTGTTGTAGTGGCCTCCCGGCTGCTGCTGACAGCCCTCAGGCTGCATAAGAATCCAGCTGCCTGTCTCTGCGCTACATCCTCTGCTCAGGGGTTTGCTCACTTGGCTCTGTTCAGATCATGTGGTGACATCCTTATGTCGAGTTATCTCTCTCTCCTCTGCTACATTGCTGTTGACATCCAGCTCTTGTTTGCCACTGTGTTCAAATGCACTTGCAAAAAAAAACAACTGACCTCTAGTGTTTTCTAGTTATAGTGGCGCCTGGTAGCATCACTATAATTGTCTATCAGTGTAGCAATTATAAGTCCTTAGTTTAAAGGGGTTTCTAACTCTGCCATGAACATCTGCTCCTGGCTAGTGCTTGACATGACAGATCTGAGCCACATATGTGTATTTTTATTTACTGAATGTGAAGAAATCCTTTTGTTTATTTTTGAACTATGAGGCTGGAGAAAGAAGGAACTTGAGATTTTTGGATATATTTCTGCATTCCTTTAACTGGGGCATTTCACAAAAATCATTTATATTTTAAGCAAAATAGAGTTGGGCAGACGTTAGGGTTGCAGACTTCTGTTTATCCACAGGACAGACAATGGCTGTGCAAGCTTCCCCCGCTGTGTCCTTGCCAGCATGCATCAACCCTGCTCTGGAAGTGCCTCATCTCTGCGGGTGAGATGGGAGATTGGCCTTCATGGCCCATTCCCTCCTTGGCCTCTCTGCTGGCACTTCCAACAAGGAGACCGATTAGTCCTCTGGGGAAGTGATTAAGACTCATTACATCCAGGCCACACAGTCACCAGATGGGAAGGTCTTTCCGTAATTATTGCCCCGGATTGGTTTTGGACCGATGATCTAAAGGTTACCACAAGCTATTGCCAGTCCCCAGAGTCACCCAGTCTCTACACACCGTGTGCTTTATTTTCAAAAGCCCTGGTTGGCAAGGACATTGTATGTTCCAGGGAAGCCAAAAAACCCCATTGTTTTGTTTCAAACGTTCCGAGTGAATGTATTACCCACAAAAATGATGGAATACAGGCACTGGCTAGAGCAAATAGGAACTGTGCAGGTTTCCACCCCCCAGTCCTCTCTAAGAATCTTTGCCCCTCGTGCAGCATTCCCACTGTTCCAGTCCAAGGACTTGACTTAAGCACAGGATATTGATTTGTCTCAGGTATTTCTGCAGCATCTCTCTGCAGGGGGTCTCAGCACTGACTGCTGTTCTGTGTGCTGATTGTGTGCACTGGATCAGAGGGAAACCCACTAGATTTAGGTCAAAATTATTTAAAAATGGACTGCTCAATCCAGCCTTGGACACCTAGGACAGTGGCTAATGGGAGATGCTGGGATCTCAGCACATTTGAAAATCACACCACTAATTTAGGTCCCCCACTATGGACTCAGTCACCTAACTTTGGACCCCCATTTTTGAAAATATTGGGCTCATTTCACTCATGGCCTATGTCAAGATGGGGACCAACCTGTCTGGAAAACCAAGCACTCATATGCTGTACCGCCTAATCCTGATTCATCAGTACATCTGGGATCTGATCATGAGGCCCTGATGCAGAAAGATTCCACTGAAATCTATTGGAGTTCATGTAAATAAGGAGAACTGAGTTTGCCCCTTAACCTTAATTGATTATAGCAGGTCTAAATTTCTGAATATGGTTGTAATTATCTATCTATCCACTCCCTACACCCCATCCATCCATCTATCCATTCCCATACACCCTATCTATCAATCCCCATGCACCCCATCCATCAATCCATCCCCACCTAACAGATCTATCTATCCATCTATCTATCCATCCTCACACACCCAATATATCCATGTATCTATCCCCATACATCTCATGTATCCATCTGTCAATCTCTCCCCATAAACCCCATCTATCTCCAAAAAACCCATTTATCCATCTCCATAAACCCCATCCATCCATCGAAACATCCCCATACACTGCTCCGTTCATTTTTCAATCCTCATCCACCCCATTCACCCATCTATCTATTCCCATACAGCCATCCATCCATCTCTCTATCCCCATCCACCCATCTATCTATCCCCATTAACCTCATCTATTGATTTATCTTATCCCCTTATACCCTATATATCCATTTACCTTATCCCCATACACCCCCATCCATCCATCTACCAATTCACTCTGTGTATCTATGTATCCATACACAGTGCATCCATTCCCATATGCCCCATCTATATACCTATCTATTCCCATCCATCCCATCTATCCTATCTATCCCTATACACCCCATCCATCTAATTATCCCCATATATCCTATATATCCATTTACCTTATCCCCATACACCCCCATCCATCTACCTACCAATTCACTCTGTGTATCTGTGTATCCACACACAGTGCATCCATTCATCTATTCATTCCCATATGCCCCATTTATATACCTATCTATCCCCATACACCCCATCCATCTAATTTTCCCCATATACCCATCTGTGTACCCCCATCCATCCCATCTCTCTCTCTCTCTCTCTATCCCCATAAACCCCATCTAGTGATTTATCTTATCCCCATACACCCTATATATTCATCTGTGGATCCCCATACACTGCATCCATTCATCTATACATCCCCATACACCCCATATATTCATCAATCTATCCCCATACACCCCATCCATCTATTTATTGATCACCATACACCCCATCTCTCCATATATACCACATCTCTCCATCTGTCTACACCTTCATCTATCTATCTATCTATCTATCCCCATAAACCCCATTCTATCCATCTATCTATCCTCATCTATCCCATCCATCCATCTCCATACACTCCATATATCCATCCTGAAACACCCCATCTATCTATCCCCATACACCGCATCTATCCATCTCTGTATCCCCATGCACCCATCCATCCACCCATCTATCTGTCCCCATACACCCTATATGTAAATCTATGTATTCCCATACATCCTATCTATCTATCTATCTATCCATCCCCATGCACCCTATATATCCATCTATGTATCCCTATACCACCATCCATCCACATACACCCTATCTATGCATCCCCATACACTCCATCTATCTAGCCTAGTGGTTCTTAAACTTTTGTACTGGTGATCCCTTTCACATAGCAAGCCTCTGAGTGCGACCCCCTCTTAAATATATTTAAAAAGTGTTTTTAATTTATTAACACCATTATAAATACTGGAGGCAAAGTGGGGCTTGGGGTGGAGTCTGACACCTTGAGACCCCCCAGGTAATAACCTTGTGACCCCCCTGAGGTGTCCCTACCCCCAGTTTGAGAAATCTGATCTATCCCCATACACTCCATCTATCCATCTGTCTATCCCCATATGCCTCATCTATCTATATGCATCTCATCCATCCATCTCTCTATCTCCATACACCCCTTCCATCTATCTATCCCCAGGCACCCTATATATCCATCTGTGTATCCCCATACAGCCCATGTATCCATCTATCCATCCCCATACACCCCATCTATCCATCTTTCTATCTCCATACACCCCATCCATCATGTGTCCACATACATCCCATCTATCTATCTATCTATCTATCCCCGCCCCTCCCTGATTCTCATAATCTAACCTAGTCGTTTCTACCAAATATATCACTATGTTTGAGGTCATATTAGATGATCACAGTGGTCTCTTCTGGTGTTAAAAATCCATAACTCAAGGAATCTGAGTGCCTGCAGTCAATATTATGTATCGTCATCAAACCCTGAGCTGCTGGTATTTTTTTCCTATCTGTCTTTCTTCACTGGGGTATAATGTAGCTGATGTTTAGATTTTATGTAACCATGTACAATAGCTGGCAAGTTCTGTCTTATGTCCACAACAAAGCAAACATTTCTTTGTTATTGGAAGCAGGTTGTGTTTATTTGTACTTTGTCCGATATTACACAAGCAGAGCTGCCTTTTGGCAAAAAAGAAAAAAACAATTAAATCCAAAAAGGAAAAAGCTTAAAGACAGTACAAAGTGAACCAATGAACGGTGAGTTTGTTAGATGGCACGTGTATAACTAAAAGGGTGAAGAAAAAAGCATCTCATATGCAATATTTAAATAAAGGCATATATCTGTATGGAACTGCATTTTATATAGTAAGAGCCTGAGCCGTAGCCAAGGAAGTAAATTGAAAGACCTCGATTGATTTCAGTCTGTTTTGGGTCATGCTCCATAAGCATATAGTTGTAGGGAGTGAGTTATCGCTTCTGGGTGTGAGCTTGCATGGCTGAATCTCACAACGTGAATTTGCACAAGGCATGCAAGGACTGGGTCCTTTATGCACAAATGGAGAGAAGCAGCATGGCTCTTGCACATTACACTCAGCAGAAGTGCCTCATTTTGCTGCCTCCTGGTCAGTAGCAGTGCTTGCTGAGTGACGGAGAGCAGCGAGGAGTGAGGGCCTTGGCTTTGCTGAATATAACCAGAACTGCTTAGCTGTGTGTCCGAGGACCTGTAGTGATAATAGCAAAAGTTCTAAGATGAGTAGTGGGCTGACAGGCTCAATTCCGTGTCTGGCTTTGGGTTTCCTTTTCCTGTGTGCTGCCCATTTCTGTGGCTAGGTGTTGGGGAAGTCGCAGGAGGGAGCTGGCTTGGCCACATGGTCAGATTGATAGTGATCAGACCAGTGGCAGCGTTTTGAGGGAGGCACACAGAGTAGATAATAATGTGGAGCTGGGTAATTTTACAGCCATTTTATTTCATGGGAGAAAAGCTCTGAGTGAGGGGATAGTGTTCAGGCCTGGCACTGGTCCCACTCTTAAAACCTTTTGGATGCAGCTACCTTGAGAGGCAGTGTGCATCAGCAGCTAGCCTGTTGGAGTGGGACCTAGAAGATATGGGTTTGAATCCTGACTCTCGGCAAGTTGTTTTTCTGTGCCTTTGTTCCCCTTCCTATCCTTTGTCTTGTCTATTTACGTTGTAAGCTCTTTGGGGCAGGGCCTGTCTCTTATGATATGTTTGGACAGTGGACAGAATAGCGCAGTCGGATGTCAGCTGGGGTGTCTAGATGTTACTGGAATACAAATGCTGGTCCCTTTTACCTGGGTGATCCATCCACAAAGAGGCCTTTCCAGGCCAGTGCTCAGGAGAGGAGGAGTCTTGTCACTTCCGATACTCTGCTGGCTCAGGAGAACAGAGCCGTGGGATGGATGGATGTGCATATGCATGTCTGAAACCACAACAAACTCAGTGCCCTGAGGCTTTGCTTTAATTCCAGAGCCACTAATACCGATGTGCAGAATTTCCCTGCTGTCTAGAATGTGGTTGTGGCTGCAATTAGCTCTCACCAAATAATAACCAAGCTCCAGATTTCAGAGCAAGGGGCCCTGCTCAGACACATGTTCATCCCTGTGACGGGCGGGGCCAGCTTTAGCCCCAGGATAAGCAGGTACTGCACTCTGGGAGTGCAATGGCCCAAGCTAAGCCCAACAGCACGTCTATAGAACAATGGGTTAGAACAGTGGAGTCTGTTCTTGCTTTGAGACCATCCTGGAATGCTGCCTTCAACCTGGAGAGCCTATATCAGATATAGGCAAATAGACAGAAACTTGGCAAAAAACTTGCTTCACCCCCTCACCCCCCCCACCCTCCTATTTTCAACTTCAGTAGGGGAGAGTAGGATTTTGGCACTGTCATTTATATGTATCTGTTGGTTGTAAATGCAGCAGGAAGAGGGACCCTTTAAAGTAGCACAAGAGTGGGTGTAATTAGGAGCAATGAGATGAAACGAATCAAAGGAAACTTCAGGCACAATCTTTCTGGCATTGACATCTATTCTGTGGTGGAATGAACTCCACATGGAAGTCCATTGCTTGGGATGTTTAAAACTAGCCTCCACGAAGCACTGGGAATTATATGCCTGATGCTGCATTTACTAATGTCAAAAGCAGATTAGCAATGGATTTTAACGGCAGCAGGATTGGGGATGGGATAGATGATCCGCAGAAACAGTCCCTGTTCCTAAGTGTGTCCTATTCATCATAGATGATCAGATAGTTTTGGAAATATTTACTAGCTAGCAAGACCCAGGGCATCCACTTTCACTACTAAACTACGGAGGTTGTATGCCCTGTACCCTGTTGATCTACTCAGTCTCTTCAGGGCAGCCCCTGCCTATATCTTGAGTCACATATGTTCCAGCACAGATTCTATGCTGCACCTCTCAGGAGAAGCAGAGACAGAGGGGGGCAAAGATGGCTTTATGGAGAAGGGTATGGGGGCTGGAGCAGAGATCAGCCCCTCTGTTTTCTGCATGTTGCTGTAAATTGGCCATGAATGATACCTCTTCTGTGCCAGTTTTGCCCATCTGGTTTCAGTGGGTATCGGCTTACACCACCCCTTGAGGAGTCACGCTCTTGTTGTGATCCACCCAGTCTTGCGTCTGATTGTCTCACAGACATCTCTAAGGACAGGTGGGCCTGACTGTGATAACTGTCACCCCAGCTGTGACAGGGATATAAAAACTACATTGACTTAAAAGGAGTCACTCCTGATTTACTGCGGTGGAAGCAGGAGCAGAATTAGGTCCTGGTTGTCACAGCTCTTCCTTTCCCCACTCTCAGATGCTGATTCACCTCAGCCCCATTGCCCCAGAGAGGCATCAGCAGGAAATTCAGGCGGGCAGCTGCTGCTCGGGGCTCCCGGATGGGACAGGGAGTGCATTCTTTGCTAGGCTGTGGTTTGCTGACTCTTCTTTTTGTGTCTTGTGTAACAGAACAGTGCTCCCAGCATGGGGAGCTCGCTCACAGTGCATGGCTTTTGTGGGTTTTGCATTTGTTGGGCCTGATCCTAATCTGGTCCCAGCCGCATCAGCCTATGATTTCATTGGGATCACTCTGGATTTACACCAGAGCCTGACCCAGAATGTCTCCTTCGGCACATCACTGCTCACAGCAGCTGCTTGCTGTCTCTTCTTCTGCTCCCCCATGAGCCTCAGCCATGAATGGGATGGATGCGGGGGGACAAGGCACCCCCTGTGCTCGACACATTGGGTAAAATGTTGCCTCCTGGCTGATAGGCTGCTGCTGCAGTTGTGGGCGAGTCTCCTCCCTTTCCCAGAAAGGCAGCAACATAGGAGCTCTGGTTGCTACTGCTACCAGCTGGCGGGGGGCACTGCTGCCTCCCTGGGGATCTCCATGTGCTGCACGTGGTGGAGGGTGGATGCTCTGGGCATGCTGTAGGGGAGGGGGCATACCAAGGAGCCTGCTCTGGGCGCACCATGGGGTGCGGCATGCTGAGAAGCTGTCTGTGGGGGCACCATGGTGTGTGTGGGGAGACCTAGGTGCTGACTCGGGGTGGGGGGAGGCCCAGGAGTTTTTTTTTGAGGCCCCTGGAGCTGGGTCCTTCATTTGCTCTGGGTCCCTGGAAAACGCTCGCGGGGCCCGGGACCCCAGAGCTTCTTCCACTCCGGGTCTTCGGCGGCGAGGGGTCCTTCCGCTCTGGGGCAGAAGGACCCCCCGTCGCTGAATTACCGCCGAAGCGGGACCAGCCGCCAAAGTGCCGGGTCTTCGGCAGTAATTTAGCGGCAGGGGCCCCCGCTGCCGAATTACTGCTGAAGTGGGGGCCTCCCACCGCCGAAGACCCCAGGCCCCCTGAATCCTCTGGGCGGCCCTGCCAGGAGCTCTGCTTTTCTGTGAGGCGATCGTGGCTCAGGCATCTCAGCACAATAATCCAGCCTCATCAGCAGCAGTTATCCAATGTTCATTTGCTGCTCATTTAACAGACTCTGATCCTGGCCTGAGTGATTTTAAAGGACTGGCAAAAACAGCATAAAGCAACGTTCCAATGTAGGTCCCAATGTGCAAATGTCCATTTATACCCAGTGGTGCTGGAACATTTTTAGCAGTGGGTGTTGAAAGCCAACCCCCTTTCCCCTGTCCACCCCATGACCCCCTGAGCTGGGGCTGGGAGCAGGGCTGTGTCTCTAGGAGAGGGGAGATCCAGACAGAAGTAAGGGGGCCAAGGTTGTGACCAGAGCTGGGTCTGGATGTGGGGCCAGGAGCGGAGCTAGGCAAGGGCCAGCAATTGAGACCCCATGTGTGGGGCCAAGAGCAGAGCCCCAGCCATGGGCCAGGTGTGGGGCCCCAAGAGTGGAGCCCTGGGAGTGGGGAGCTGGGCACAGGCCTTGGGAGCAGAGGCCTGGGAGTGGGGAATGGGGCCAGGCACAGGGCCAGCGGCCGGGGAGTGGGGCCAGCGGCCAGGGCTGGTGCCTTGGGACCAGAGTCTTGGGTGAAGGGCCAGTAGCAGGGCCCTGGGCGTGGAGCCAGCAGCTGGGAGTGGGGCATGGGACCAGCCTCCGGGACCCGAACCAGGGAGTGGAGCCCTGGGCATGGGGCCAGTGGCCCTGCATAAAACCTGGGGGTGCTTCCCACCGTGCACCCCTACTTCCTGGGCTTATGTTTATACCTGCAGTACTCTCATCGATTCATAGATTCCAAGGCCAGAAAGAACCACTGTGATCATCTCATCTGTCCTCCCATATAACACAGGCCGTAGAACTGCCCCATTATAATTCCTAGAGCAGAGCTTTTAGAAACACATCCAGTCTTGATGTAAAAGTTGTAAGTGATGGAGAATCTAGCAGTCTCACTGGTAAAAACATACTTACTTTGTGATTCAAAGCATCTTTCAAAGGCCTACCACCTTCACTATCCTTGGGCATCAGGAGATGGGTTCAGAATGGGTTTTGCTGGCCTCAGACAGACACTGTAGCTAAGACTTGCCTTGCAATTGTTAGATACTAATAGAAAAACTGATTCTGCAGAACTAAGGACTCACATCTAGCAGCTGCTGAGTACCACAGTGATTTCAGCTGGAGTTGAGGGTGCTCAGATCCTCATAGGAAGCACTCGGCACCATGCAGAGTGGGGCCTTAGTGCATAGTCTAGCAAATGTTTTACCATTGTAAGCCTTGTTCTTAGTTATATTAAAACTGTTGTTGATGAAAATGGTGCAGGATCAGGCCTTTAGGATAACAAATAAGGATACACACACACACATCTGTATAGACTTACATATGAAAAAGCAAGCCAAAAGACATGGCAAAAACAATGCTATATAGGAAACAAACAGGTTCTTACCTAGCCCAGCTGTCTGCTCCAGTCAGATTTTGGTGGGTCTGGCATCACCAATGTAGCCCATACTGGGGCATCACACACAGCAAGAGATGACAAGTCTGAACTATGAGGCACGGAGTGGGGCAGGTCCTTGAATGTTAACTTCGTGCTGAGCACTCCTCTGGCACTGTTTATTTGCAGGCATCCACCAGCTGATTTTCAAGCAGCTGGATTTCCTGACACCTATTTGCAGCCAGCCCAGGTGCTTTCCAGGTGGGAGGGATGGAGTAAGGAACGCACTGTATGGAGGATGCCCCACAGTGGCAAATCACACCTGCTGCCTTTTTGAAGCACCTCTGCCGAAGGGTGGCAAAGCACAGGGATCTGGCGCAACCCCCTTTTGGAGCATTGCCGATTCCCTGGGAGCGTCAAATATAAGGACTCCAGCCCACAACAGATCTCACTTGCTCTTCAGCATTAATCCCCCTTCCCCCTGCGTGAATCTGATCAGTCATTTCCATTCACATGCCCCTAGGTGTGCAAAACTCCAACTGGAGTTACATGCTCATACAAATTCCAGAACTAGGGTCTTCACTACAGGCACAGCACATAGCAATGCCTAGCACTAAGGTTTCCTTGCTTAAGCATTTCTGTTCTAATGGGCTGTTTTCAGTAGCTGAAAAATTTCTCTAGCTTTCACCTTCCAGGCCAATATTTATGGGTCTGTTCTCTACCAGGGGATGATTTTTTTTTTTAAGATTGAACAAAAACAGTTCAGCTATTTTTGAGTAGGCAGTGGGTGAAAAAGATACATTTTTGACATGATAAATAAAATCTGTTGCAATCATTCTTTTCAAATCGCGCTAACCCTGCAACGGTTTGGGGGTAGAAACTTGCAATCCAGCCTGAAATCATCTCTAAATTGGACATACTAGTAATAGCAGGGATCATATCTAGCTCCTAGATAGCACTTTTCATTAGCAGCTCTCTGAGCACTTTACAAAGGGAGGCAGAATCATTGTACCCGTTGTACAGATGAGGAAACTGAGGCACGAGTAGGCTTGTTCCTTGCAAAGACCCATTGGAAATCTTTTTTGGATTTAGCTGAGCTATCATCACTCAGAGTGGATTTTCAAAGGAGCCTAATGGAGTCAGAAGAACATACATTTTCTAATTCACAGGAAAAGGTTCCTCCACTAGCACCGCCCCACTGTTCTGGTGACACTGCATATGCGTGTGGGGCGGGGGTGGAGTGGAATTTCTCTTTTGGCATGTAGATCCCATGTGGAATCTGATCTCGAGGGTGCACCGAGGCAGAGCTCCTAGCTTGGGAGGACGTTCCTTATTGCAACATTTATTTGTATCCCCACTGTCCAACATGATGCCTGCTGTTTTGTTTACTACATGGCATCAGATTTGTGCAGTGAATGAGGCAGGGGTCCCCCAGAAAACAATAGCATGTGATCATAGGGGCAGGGCTACATAAGGAGGCCTGTTCTATCTTAGGTAGTTATATGGCCCCATTACCTTGATAATGGATTTTTCTTCACATCACCCCTGTGAGATAGGACCAGTGTATTAGCCCAATTTTACAGAGGGGGAACTGAGGCACGGAAAGACTAAAAACTTGCTCAAGATCACGCAGAAAGCCTCTGGTGAAGTGGGGAATTGAACCCTAAATCCTAGGCATGCACCCTAACCACTGGACCATGCTTCCTCGGTCAATGCCTGCTTTTTCCATGTTCTGGCAGAGCACAATGGCTAAGGTCAATAAGATTGGCACTTAAGGTAGAGAGCAGTTTATCATGTCTTGCTTGGTGGTGGTTATGCTTTAGTTTGGTTACCTCCTTGTATTTCCCCATTGCATAGCAGAAGAATTCACATGGTGTAGTAAGCCCTCGTTCTATGATCTTTCAGCAGATGTTGTTGTTGGTTTATGTAACTTTCTGCCTATGGTTTGCATCTCCTCTGCTTGTGATTCAGTGCCTGGCACATGGAACACATGAATTTGCCGGGCAAAGAGAGTGAATCCAAGTGTGATAGACAGTAGAGTCCAAAGCAGGGCTCCTAAACACTCCGATATCTCACCCTTCAGAGACTTTATAATGGTCTGAAAATGTTCATTGATACAACATAGGGGCAAAATAGTCCTCTCTAACCCATACAGTGGAAATGTACTTCTTATTTGCTTTACAGTAACACCTAGAAGTCCCACTGCGCTAGGTGCTGTACATACATTTAGTAAGAGACAGTTTTTGCCCCAAAGAGTTTACAGTCTAAACGGATGAGACACTGGAGGTGATATTATTCCCATTTTACAGATGGGAAGCTGAAGCACAAAGACTTTTAAGTGACTTGCTCAAGGTCATATAAGAAATCTGGGGTAGATCCAGGAATTGAACTCAGATCTCCTGAGGTTTAGCCCTGTACATTACCCACAATATTAGCCTTCCTTTCCGGATTACTTTGAAAGTCTACTCTACCTAAATGAGCAGGAATCCATGGATATTTTCTCCCATACATGCTGAGAGAGGAGAAAATTAGAGCTGAGATTCTTCAGGGCAGCTCTGAGAGCAGAATTGCACCCTGGGAAAGCAAATCCTTCATCTCATCACAAGTCTTAGCAAAATAAAAAGAAATTACAGTTAAAAAAAAAGAACAGGGAATTTTGCACTGTAAAAATGAATAAAAACAACTGGCAGAACACTGTCTTCATGTGGCTTAAAATACGCTGTGTACAGTAGAATAATTACGACCCAATCTTGCTTCCCTTAAAATGAGTGGGAGTTTGCCGTTGATTTCAGTGGGAACATGACTGGGCCCATTGTTAACCTTTTGAATGGAATTGTTGTAGAAGGGTGGTATTTCAAAGGAGCTTCAGAGAGTTAGTTGTCAAACTCCTGTTGATTTGTTTCTAACTGCCTTAGAAAATCCCATCCTAAATATTTAGTAGGTTGCAGTCAATTCCACTGCAGGGGGAAATTAACCTAACTGGTTATAATTTGCATTTAGGTCTGGAAGCGTCAGAAACCACTGGACAGAGATCTACTCTTTTGTCGAGAGCCTGGCTGAGAAGTTTATAAGGTAAAGTTTTCACAAGAGGAAACTTCAGTTACAGTATACATAGTGATAGGTTTCAGAGTAGCAGCCGTGTTTGTCTGTATCCACAAAAAGAACAGGAGTACTTGTGGCATCTTCGAGACTAACACATTTATTTTAACATAAGCTTTCGTCGGCTACAGCCCACTTCATCTGATGCATAGACTGGAACGCACAAACAGAAGATATTTATACATACAGAGAACATGAAAAGGTGGAAGCAGCCATACCAACTGTAAGAGGCCAATCAATTGAGATGAGCTATCATCAGCAGGAGGAAAAAAAACTTTTGAAATGATAATTAAGATGACCCATAGAAGGTGCGAGGATACTTAACATGGGGGAAACAGATTAAATTAGTATAATGGCCCAACCATTCCCAGTCTCTATTCAAACCTAAGTTAATTGTATCTAATTTGCATATTAATTCAAGTTCAGCAGTCTCTCGTTGGAGTCTGTTTCTGAAGTTTTTTTGTTGTAAAATTGCCACCTTCATGTCTATCACTGAGTGGTTAGAGAGGCTAAAGTGTTCTCCCACTGTTTTTTAAATGTTATGATTCCTGATGCCAGATCTGTGTCCATTTATTCTTTTACATAGAGTGTCTGGTTTGGCCAATGTACATGCAGAGGGGCATTGCTGGCACATGATGGCATATATCACGGTAGATATGCGGGTGAAGGAGCCCCTGATGGCATGGCCACGCCATCATGTGCCAGCAATGCCCCTCTGCCATGTACATTGGCCAGACCGGACAGTCTCTACACAAATTTTACAACAAAAAAACTTCAAAAACAGACTCCAAAGAGAGACTGCTAAACTTGAATTAATATGCAAATTAGATACAATTAACTTAGGTTTGAACAGAGACTGGGAATGGTTGGACCATTACACTAATTTAATCTGTTTCCCCCATGCTAAATATCCTCACACCTTCTATGGGTCATCTCGATTATCACTTCAAAAGTTTTTTTTCTCCTGCTGATGATAGCTCATCTCAATTGATTGGCCTCTTACAGTTGGTATGGCTACTTGCACTTTTTCATGTTCTCTGTATGTATAAATATCTTCTGTTTGTGTGTTCCAGTCTATGCATCTGATGAAGTGGGCTGTAGCCCACAAAAGCTTATGCTGAAATAAATGTGTTAGTCTCGAAGGTGCCACAAGTACTCCTGTTCTTTTTGTGAAAATACATAGTGTTTCACCTGCTGCTTTCTTAGAGGCTGTTGAATATGCTGAGATAATCTTGTGCGTGATGTGGATTTGTTCTGTCTGTTTCAGTCCAATGCTGCGCATGTCCTTCATTGTCTTTTCCTCGCGAGGCACTACGATCATGAAGCTAACAGAAGACAGGTAAATACTTCACTTCCTTCAGACCAATAGAAGTAGGGACTCCTTAACAACTGCAAGAGCTCAGGACTGGCTAACGTTAGTCTTTAGTGTGGATCCACTCCTGCGCCTATTGGAATCAATTGCGGTGCTTCCACTGGGAGCAGAATCGAAGGCCATATGCAGCCCTTTGGTGTCCCATTTGCAGCCTTGTGGCAAGCAGATAGCTCAGTGTGCAGGTGCTCTATCAAGCTGCATTTCTAAGGCAAGTCCAGCGCTTGTAATCCGGGAGCCAGTTACCCGATCTAGGTACACCAGCTCCACCCCACTGATTTCAGAAGGGCAGTTCTGGGGTAAGAGAGAGCAGGCCCTGGTGTCGCCTGCAGAAGATGCTGTGTGATAAAGTGCTGCAGTGTTCTCCAGGAGCGGTCCAAAGCATTTTAGCAATCAATCCTGCATGGTCCTGGACCACTGCTAAAAGATCATAGAAGATTAGGGTTGGAAGGGACCTCAAAAAGTCATCTAATCCAACCCCTGCTCAAAGCAGGGCCAATCTCCAGATAGATTTTTACCCCAGTTCCCTAAATGGCCCCCTCAAGGATTGAACTCACAACTCTGGGTTTAGCAGGCTAATGTTCAAACCACTGAGCTATTCCTCCCCCCAAGATGTGGCTTGGTATTGTTTTGCAAGAAGTGCTTTCTACTCACACCATCTGCTTTGAATGCCATGCTGCTGCAAAGCCAGACAGAAGAGAATTGCATCCTGTGCTCCAGTGAGATAAAGAGGAGAATATGAGACTGCAGCAAACCCCCTTTTTCTGCCCCTCTTTGCAACCAAATTCACTCTCCATTGATTGAGTTAGGGCTGAACTTTGTCCTCACACAGTCTGTTTCCCTCTCCCCTCTGCTATATCTATCACACTGGCCATCTCTCCCTATGTGTCTGGTGCTGGTAGTGTTGTGTGCCTACGTCAGTCTGAAGCATTTCTTAAAGGGAGGAGAGGGGGATTGGAATAGTGTCTAACCGACATCCAGAGACAGCCTCCCAGATCCTCCTTCTGCATCTTCTGGGGCCTGGCCCTGAAGCCT
This sequence comes from Chelonoidis abingdonii, assembly GCF_003597395.2. NCBI lineage: Eukaryota > Metazoa > Chordata > Testudines > Testudinidae > Chelonoidis > Chelonoidis abingdonii. The sequence continues at coordinate 10,887,007 of NC_133784.1, forward strand.
ACTGGAGTGTTTCCATTGACTTCACTGGGCTTCGGATCAGGCCCCAAGTGGGTGTCTAGGGGCCGGAGCTAGCTTGTATTTACCTTGCTCAGGTGGATTTTCCCTTTGCAAGGTGAAAGATTGATGCTAACCCTGTGGCGATGTTGGAAACTGGCATTAAAATGTTCCCTGATCTAACCCCCCTGCTGTATGCCATTCCCGGAGTGCCATTTCAGCTCACCTTACACTTTGAAAGGGCAGAATGCGCTCCTTGCCCCAGGGACATCGCTCCTCAGAGCCTCAGATTTCTCCTCTGTTCCACAAAAACTCACACTGCCTCACTGTTTATTACTGTGCTGTCCAAATGGCTGGATCACCAAACGAAGGCTGGGGAGAATTCCCAGGTGTTTATGAATGTTTCTCTGCAGCATCTGTCTTTTGGACTTCCTAGGTTCTTCCTTTGGGGACCTACTGCTGTTATGAGTGGCCTCAAGACAGGCTCAGGGCCCCATTGTGCTAGGCGCTGTACATACACAGACAGCTATGATTGTGATACCCTCATGTTGAGTGGCACCCTCCATGAGTGGACTTTGAGTGAAACCTTCATGGAATAAGGTGCTATTCAAGATGAGTGACAGTATCAGAATCTGTCCCAGGATAAGCAACAGTTTGCACCCCTAGATGTTTATCGGGGGAAAGAGGGTTGATCACTTTTCATTGGGCCAGATTAGGAAGCCCACAACATTCGGACGCTTTTTCCATACACTTTGGCCTCTTACAGTTATTTTGGGTCAGACCATAAGTCAAGATTTAACCAGCTCTGAGGGGTGTCCGAATCATGAGTTTTGGTTTGCATTTTATAGTGTTTGGGGCCATTGGAATGTAGATTTCAACCCTGAGTGAAGTTTGCTAGAATTTATATCTGTTTTTTCTTTTTAATGTGGTCTGATCCCTAATTATAATATACCCCCACTGCAACCATGGAACAGGATCCTTCAAATGCGTTTGCCATGACGTTATATCCTGGCTCCATTTCTATATGCCATTGGGTGCAGGGCAGCTTTCAGCATGTTGGGTTGTAGTGACGCTGTTGATTACTGACCCTTTGGCTCATGTATCTGTGGTGGTGCAATGTTCTGTTCTGATCAAGTGCTCTAGGGGGCTGCATCTCTTGCTGAGTTTCAGGAATGTCTCAAAGCAGAAAAATGAGTTTTTTTTTTAAATTCTTCTCTTTTCAAGGGAAGCCATAAGACGGGGGCTTGAGATTCTTCAGTCTGAAATGCCTGGAGGAGATACATTCATGCATGAAGGATTTAAAAGGGTACACACTCTGGAACCTTCTCGCTTTGATTTATACTCCTTAACTTCTGCTTCTCTTGCCCCTGTAGGACCTAAAAAGAGATAATAACTTTTTACTCTTTGTTGCAGGCAAATGAACAGATTTACCATGAAAACTATGGAGGTAGGGACACTTCTCACTGCTATCATTTATTTTCATTGAGAAGCTGGGGAGGATGGGGCTGTCAGCATGACCTGTAATTAACCCATGGGAGAAAGAAATGTCAGGGGAGGAGCTACTATTACACTGTCTTTCCATTCCAGTTTGATTAAAGCCCTGCTTTCAAATTCATAGATTCTAAGGCCGGAAGGCACCACTGTGATCTTCTAATCTTGACTTCCTGCATGACACAGGATTGTACCCAGCACTCCAGGCAGTGAGCCTGATAATTGTTCAGCTGATTGGACGCAGTCTAGAAGTATTGGGCTTTACATGTATCATTCCATTTTGAAGCATTCAATCCTATCTGCCTGATGTACCCCAAACTCTCATTTGACCTTCAGCATTGCTGTGAGTGCAATCTGACACCCATTGCACTCAGTCGGAGATGTCCCATTGATTTCACTGGGGTTGGGATCAGGCTCTCCGTCCTTCTGAATTTAAAAGTAACCTAACGTGGGGGTGGGAGAGCATGTTTTTGTCCTTTTTTGATTATGTGCATAAAGGTGGCTTAACATTTAAAGTATGTATTTTTCCTGCTTGTATTTTACCTTGGCTATATCAGGGGTATCAAGACTTTTCTTCCCTATGTTGCTGGAGATCTCCTGGGGGCTCGCTAGGCTCCTAATTGAATTAGTGGTGGGTTTTAACAAAAGTGCCCTTCTCCCAAGTGTTTCTCTGGTATTTGAGTTAAGCAGGTGTTTAGAAAAACAGAGATCTGAAGAGCCTGCATAAAAATGGCTCTCCTCTCATTCAGTCAATGAACCTACTAGTTTTCCAGGGGGAAAAAAAGTGTCGACATGATAGCTAAAGTAAAATACCATGAAGAAAAAAAAATGTAAAACATAAAATAACAGCAACGATCTTTCCAACCGTCTTCAACTATTAAAAAAAAAAAAAAAAAAAAAGTGAGGTCAAGACCCATTTTTCCCAGCTGCAGGTCACCTTTAAGGCTTCATGTTTGTGCCTATGACATGACATGGCAAGGACTGCACGGCATAAGAAACCTGTCAAAACTCATCAGGCTCTTTAATTTCCAGTAATACTAGAAAGACATTTGAAACAGAAAGAAATTATTTTAAAAAACAACATCCCTGGTCTTCCCCACTGCCCAGAAAGCAAATGCTTGTATTTTAACTGCTGGACTTAAGAAGTGACATCAGATGTGTGTAATTGACTGAGCCACAATTTACGTGCTAGTTGGGAGTAATTTTGCTAGAGCGCTATATTTGGCTGTATATTGCTCTGCTGTATACTGGGCTACTCGCTCTGGCTAAAACTTGCCTGGAATAAAGCTGGTACAACCCTTAAGGCCTAGTTTGAAGATTTAGGTGGGATGTAAGGGGTGCATCAGCCACATGTTGTATCTCCACGCATGGGTGAATTTTTTCCCTGTGGCCTGTTCCTGCAGTCTTTGCACACCTGGAATCCCCACTGACTTCAGGGAACATTCTTGCACAAGGAATGCAGGAGTTCTCACACAAATCCTGCTCACTATGCTCACCCTGTTGGGGAGAATTGCTCCTCTCTGACATGCAGGAGGAGGCATTGGGATGGCAGGATGCGTTAGGGAGATCACCCCAGCTTGCTCTGTCATGGCGCAGGAATTGGCATCCCCTTCAGTGAATGAATCCCCTGAACCCACAGACCCTTGCTGCCTTTCTCTGCAATGGCCACACTCAGAAATGCTTGTCAAGGGCCAATTCCCCTCTTCCTTCTCCCTCTGGCGTCACCCCACCACAAGGTTCACTGCAGGATCCTCAGTGGGATCCAAGAGGGAAAGAGGACTGACATGAGGCAGCAGGCTCCAGGGAGGTCTGTGCACGGATGCTGCTGGAGCAGTACTCTCCCAACTTGCACTGATTCCCTGGTGCTGCTTGTGTAATGAAGACGAGAAGGATTTGGCTCATAACACACTGTTCTGGGTCAGATCTTCAGCTGGTATAGATTGTCATAACTCCATTGTGGTAATTTTAGATCAGCTGAGCCTTAGAGCTCTGTATTCATTTGTCAGCAAAGAAGGATGCATTGCCTAAGCTTATTTATCCATTGCCAAAGCTTCTGTATCATTCATACCTAACCCCAGCCATTTTCACTCTCGCCCCTGTAGGACTCCGGACAGCTAGTGTGATTATTGCTCTGACAGATGGGGAGTTGCAAGAGGTTCAGTTTTATTATGCAGAAAAAGAAGTAAGTCCTCATCGAGTTTACCCAAGTAGCTAAGGGTATGTCTGCAGTGCAATTAGACACCCATGGCTGGCCCATACCAGCTGACCTGGCCTTGTGTTCCAGGAGCTATTTAACTGTGGCATAGCTCAGGCTGCATCTTCAGCTGTGGGACCCTTCCGCCTTGCAGGGTCCTAGAAACCAGGCTCCAGCCTGAGCCTGAACGTCTCCACTGCAATTAAACAGCCCTTCGCCCGAGCCCAAGTCAGCTGGCACAGGCTAGCAGCAGGTTTTTAATTGCAGTGTAGACGTACACTAAGTGGTTCGTGTCAAACTTGTGAGCATCTGCTCTTGGTTCCAGCGTACCTGGCTTTGCATGTAATGATGTCTTTCATGTAGGCCGACAGAGCCAGAAGCCTCGGAGCTATCGTTTATTGTGTTGGAGTGAAAGACTTTAATGAAACTCAGGTAATTTTGGGACTTTTTTTTTTTGTTCTTACCACCCATTAACAGCATCAGATGAGGTCATTTACTTAATTACCAGTAAATAAATCCATACCTGTCAGAGCTTTGCCTGTCAGCAAATAGGCTCAGTTTTAGACGCTCCAATTTTTGTTTGCCTTGTGCATTTATGATGGTCTTTCTTTGCAGCTGTCTACAATTGCTGACAGCATTGATCATGTTTTCCCGGTAACGGGCGGCTTTTATGCCCTAAGAGGCACTATTGATTCGGTGAGTGGGATACTGTACCCTTTCCCACATTTGTTAAGTGGCAAAAGAACATTGATGATCAAAAAGTCCATTATCTTCATCTCTTAGATTCTGAAGAAATCCTGTATTGAGATCCTGGCAGCTGAACCATCCAGTGTCTGTGCAGGAGGTGAGCTTATATTGAAATCAAATGATATAGCAAAGGAGAATTGAATTACAAAAAATGTCTGATAGCTCCCTACAAAAAGCAGATCCAAAACCCATGGAAGTCAATGAAAAGTCTCCCACTGGGCTTTAGATAAGGCCCAGTGAGTCTGTGCTCAGCTCAAGAAGGAAGCTACCGATTGTAGAGAGAGGCTCAGCTTTTCAAAGGCACCAAAGGGAACTGAAATTAGCAGGAATCGGGGTAGTGTTTTCAAAAGCATCCAAGTGATTTAGGAGGCTAAGTCCCTTTTTCCAAAGTGACTCCTGGTCAGATTTTCAAAGGTGTCTACAGAGAGGCACCTAGGCACAGATCCTCAAAGGGTTTTAGGCTCTTTACTCCCATTGGCATCCCACCTGCATAAGTGCTTTTGAAAACCCCACTAGATGCCTGTTTGTATCTTTAGGCACCTGTATAGTTTTGAGGATCTGGTCCTTAGGAACCGAATTCTAAGAGAAAGGCAAAGGGATTTAGGCTTCTGGGTGGTTACGTCATTTTTGGGACCTAGATTCCTATATCCCCGAGCCAACTTTGAAAATTTCAGCCATTTATTACAATATTAGGATCTGCTCTTATAGCCCTCATATACATAAGCAATCTTTACTCACGTGAGTAATCCTAGTGACTTACATTGGACTACTCAAATGAGTAAAGATTGCTCTGTCTAGGCTTAGAAGCCACATCCATCACTGTACTAGCTGAGTAGTTTTCAGGCTGCTCATTACTCGTAGCCCGGTTCTGGTTGCCTCCCACCCACAGACTGACGTAGGCCTAGCCTTGCTTAGCTTGAAAATGAAGCATGAATAAAGCACAAGGTGATATGATTTTGTATGTGTCAGGGGCTGATATTTACACAAGGAAGGGTTTGCAGAAAGAGGGCATGCTCAAGTGTTACACTCATAAAAAGATTTTGGAAAGTACTTTGCATGAAATGATAGTATCGTGTGGCTTAAATCCTATAGTAGTTATTCAGGAAAAATCTCCCTTGAAATCAGTAGGTTTTACACCTGGCTAAGGACTCCAGAATGTATTAAGCTGGTTACGAAGGTCAAAAGATTGTGAACCATTTTCCAAAATTTTCTTAATTAATTATTTTTTCAAATTCAAAATTTTTTGACCAGCAGTATAACTGGACAATTAACATAGGGAGATTTAATGGCAATTTTGTTTACATTTTTCCTGATCTTTTCCCAGCATATTGAAATATTGTCAAAATTTCAAAAGTCGAAAAATGTGACCAGCTCTGATGATAATGAAAATAAAATGAAGACACCTTATATCTTGCCTTTCATCTGAAGAATGCCAACTGCTGCTTATTTTCTGAACAAAATACCCACTTACTGTACCAATAGATTGCAACCTGTGTCACAATTTTCAGGAAATATTAGCATGTTTGTGTTTATTCGAAACTGCAAGCAGTCAAAGCAGTGATTTTATAAAACGCACATGGATGTTTCAGGTTTAAGGAAAGGTGATCGGAGCTTTACTGAAACAGAAATAATGAACTGCATAGACCAAGATACCTGGTGATTTGTAAAGTGTTAGCATTTTGCATATTCATAATGAAAGAACTGCTAGTGTATCTGGTAAATGCAAAGTATCCTCAGGGGAGCTGGTGCTAATGACATGCCTTTCGTGTTTAGTATATTGAACATGTAACCCTTCTGGTTTGTGTTAGCAATTCATTTGCTGTGTTTTTGTCTGTTTAGAAGACTATTGCAGCAGAGTAATAATGACACCATAAGCTTGCTGTAAGGTATAATTTACAGCATGGTTATTTAGAGCTTATGGTACTGTCTTCTATTCATTTGCTTATACATTACAAAAATGAGCACACTCAAAATAGCAATGGTGCATGAAAGCTAGACCAAAGATGTAATTTGAGGAAAATCTAGTAAATATTGCAGAGAAAAGAAATTTTTGTTCACTCTTCATTCCCACATGTGAATTGCTGGAGGATACTGCATTATGTATTTCATTTTAAAACATCCTCTGGCGTTTCCACTGTCTTCTGAATATTCCCAAAGGAGAAAAGGCGGAGAAGAGATTTGCCACAAAACATTATCCATGAATTACTAAAAATGGAAGCTTACTGATTAAAAAAAAAGTCCTAATAGAGCTGGTTAAAGAACAGGGAAACAACTTGGTGAAAAATCACATTTCAAAACTGTTTTCAATTCATAAGGATTTGAAATTGACCCATTTTTTGTTTTATTTATTTTGCAAATATTTTCAATATAAATATATTGAAAAGGTTTTCAGCAAGCAAACAAATCTGATAACCAGTTTTTTGTCAAATGAAAAATTTCAGTAACCATTTCAATAACATGCTTTTTTACATTTTGATAAAAGTTTTGAAAATTTCATGAAAAATGAAAGATTTTGCAAAGTTGATATTTTTTCTTGAATGAGTTTTCTCTCTCTCTGTCTTTTTTTTTTTTTTTTTTTTAAGCCATATTTCAAGAAAAATTTCTCCCAGCTCTCCTTCCTGGTTTATTAGTTCTAAAACTTTCCCCTTTTTGCTGATGGAAATAGATTAAAAGACTTTCGAGATGAGCAAAATGTTTAATTAGAGCCAAAATGTTTAATTAGAGCCAAAATGATTTTTTTAAAACTTTTTGATTTTCTCAACATTTTGAAAAATGTTGTTTTTGGGTCAGCCCGAAACACTTTTTAAAATTGTCAGCAAAACAATCAGTTATTTGCACAGTGCTGGAGAGTCGTTTCACTGAAGTGGGGGGCACTGCTTGTGGTTCTATATGAGCTCTGTGCCTATTAATAAATATTTGGAGGATCCGAAAACCTTGATAAAGTGGCACATCCTTACTTACATCAATATCTCTGGACAACAATATACAGTTGTTATTTAGTTTAAATGCAGTGTGATTTCTACAGTTTATTACTTCATCTTTGTTAAGGTCTAACTCATTTATACACACACACACACAGATATAGTACGGTCAGTCAGATATATAGATACACACACACACACACAGATTTGTACATATTAATTCCTATCTCTAGATCTTTTGGAAGTTTCCTTAAACCAACAGTGAAGCCTGTTTGCTTTTGGCTCTGAAATATGCACATCCTGGAGCCAGCCATGCATTTTGCATGAAATTCACCAAAGTGAGGGCGTAGTGGTTAATTGGGGGCTTATTAATAATTCTTAGTGACAATTTTAATCTTTATTCTATAATGCCAGATTCTGTGTTACTAAGTCAATGGGACTTTTGCTTGAATAGGGACCGCAGCAGGTTTTGGCCGGTTCATTATGAATAATAATTACGATTATATGTGTATTTACTATTTAGCAATGATCTCAGCTTCACTTTTGGGTTGCCAGTGGCTTAATAAATTGCTAAGGAAATGACTTCTATGTGGCGTTAGCTGAATTCTGACTAGTTCCAGTCTGGGGGTGGTATGTCTGAGATGGAGCTGGCTGGTACATCCATTTACAAATTGATTTAGCTAGGTTATGACAGCTCTCTGATGCTTAATGCTTTTTGACCCTGCAAATTTATAGTTCCTTATGTGGAGAAATGTACTTAGGTCTTTCTGTTCCCGCTGATTGAAAGTGACCAAGACATGCAGCCTGTAAACAGGCGATCAGTGTGGAATGAAGGTGCGGGGTCTGCTGTTTGACAGCATCATTGCTTTGATTAGGCTCTCAGTACACAGATGTGATTGAAAGATTTTGCTGGATGTGGCATCCTACTGGCCCCGTCAACTCCCAGGTGTGGATGCAAGCAGTCAGCTCCTCATCAGAGTCAGAGAAGCGGAGCCGACAGCACAGCCACCGCGCACCAGCTTCAACCCACCATCTCGCTGCCAGCGCTGCCCAGTTATTTCACTGCTGACCTTTTTCCTTTCGCTGTCTTGTCAAAAGCTACAATCTAGAATCTGACAGTAACTAAGAAAGAAAAGGACGCAGCCAAAGCCAGGGCCCAAAATTAAATAGAATTAGCCATTTCAACAGGCCATCAGCCTGAATATATTAATGCTCCATAGCATCTGACGGGGGGACTGCTCAATAGCAACCACACAATCCAGCCTCGACTGTTTCCCTTTCCATGCAAGACTGTTACTGAAACTATATTGTTCCCTTGTGCTCGTGTGGACAGGTTATTATGGGGGCTCTGGGCTGCTTTAGCAAGCATCTGTGCAAAGTTGCAGTGACAGTGAGAGGAAGGGCAGGACAGATAAACTGCCTTGACAAGATTAAACTTCCAGATGAGGCCATTACTGTGAACATTTTGCAGTTAGAGTCCTCTGTATTCACAGCGATGGTGTTTTTTAAAAAATTCACTGACATTAATAGTAAGTACACCTTTGTGGCTGCTGTATTTGAAACCCTGTTCCTTCAGAAAAGCAAACAGCTGTTTCATTTTAATGTTTTGCTTTCATGTACGGTTGCCCAGATGGTGAGATCATTTTGGAGTTAGCGGGTGAAGAAACGTCAGAGTGCAAGACTTGGTACGCAAGGATATACGTGTACAGCTGCCACTAGAGAGTGCAGTGTGCCAACAGGGGAATGTAACCCACATTCACACTGCTGGCAGTTACCTTGGTGTCAAGGAGAAGGTTCTGATTCTGATCAAGAATAACTGCAGTGAAGTAAATTGGTTTACATCAGTGTAAACTGGTGCACAATATGAATTAGGCTTGGAGTAACTCGATTATCATCACTGGAGTTACTGCAGGTTTATACTGGGGTAACAGATAGAGCAGACTGAGGGCCAAATTCAACTAATTTGTTTTACAGAGCATTGGTTGCTGATGCAAATCATGACATAATAAATGGGCCCAGTTCTGTGCGTTCAACTCCCTGATTCAAACCATCCTTCTGCAGTAACGCACCAAAGCACATGCTTAACTTTAGACATGTGCTTGAGCCCCATTGTCTGAAGCACCGGTTTAAATTTCAGCATGTATTTACATGGGAGGTTTTCCAACGTGCCAAAGGGATTTAGGTGCATCCGTCTCATTGGACTTCTGCATCTAAATCCTGTAGACACTCTGGAAATCCTCTCTCTAAGTGCTTTGTTGAATGAGATGGGTTTAAGCACATGCTTAAATTGGGGCCTTAGAGTACAATTTTCAAAGGTGCCTAAGTGACTTAGAGGCCTGTCCCATTGACTTTGAATGGAATCTGGGCTTCTAAGACACTTAGATACCTTTGAAAACTTTGCCTTGAATGACTTTGCTGGGAGCAGAAAGAGAGAAACTGATAGTAGAATATGGGCTACTGCAGGTATTTCCCGTGTGCAGCTCTGCTTTTGCGGATGGGCTGTTCATTACAGGAGCTCCCTTTTCTCTCCAAAATCTCTTTCCAGCTCTTCACGTTCCCCTAAATCTTGCATTGTCTCTGTAGAACACCAGAGCAAAAAACTAGTGTCCTCTCTTAGCATGCAGTTTTAGATCATGGAGTTCTGATCCACACAATTCCTAGCAGTCACCTGAGCCACTGCCCTTGCAGATCCAGCTGGAACCTGGAAGTAAGCACAGGATACCATATATGTCCATAAGGAAGCATCTCTTTGGGCCTTAACCTTTTGGTTGCAGGGCTAACTTGCTGCCCTAGCTGAGGACCATTTGCATCTGTAGTTCTTAAGAACTTTGTACGATACCACATTTGAAATATATTTTATATGAGACACTGGAGCCCCATTGCCACATGCAGAGGCGGCTCTATATATTTTGCCGCCCCAAGTGCGGCAGTCAGGCGGCTTTTGGCGGCACACTTGTGGGAGGTCCGCTGGTAATGCGGATTCAGCGGCATGCCTGCTGGAGGTCCGCTGGTCCCACGCCTTCAGTGTACCTGCCGCTGAATTGCCACCGAAGCCGTGGGACCGGTGGACCTCCCGGTGGCATGCCACTGAAGGCAGCCTGACTGTCGTCCTCATGGCAACCGGCAGGCTGCCCCCCGTGGCCTGCCACCCCAGGCACATGCTTGGTGCGCTGGTGCCTGGAGCCGCCCCTGGACATGTTGCAAAGCCTTAAATGAGGACAGGAAGGCCTGATCCTGCTCTTGTTTGCACTGGGGTCACTTCATTAACTTCAGAGGAGTCACTCTTGATTTACTCCAGGGCAAGTGAGAGCAGAATCAGGATGAAGCCCTGTGAGTCTGGGCTGAATAAGGAGAATGGCTTGGAGCATGTACGCTGGTTTGCAGTTGCTGACATAAATGTCCTGAGGAAATTGTTTAATCCATTATTAAATGTGTCAAACAAAGATTTCTTGGGCCTGATTCTGATCTCACTCAGACTGGTGTAAATCAAGTACAACTCCACTGAAGTCAGTCAGCCTGATTCTCATCTCATTTACACTATTCTGCCCCAGGATGACTATTGGGTCCCATGAATTTAGCCCTAATTTATGCCAGTGTCACAGGAGAATCAGGCCCACTGATGTCAATGGAATTCTACCCTAGAGGCTATGGAGCACCCAGAGCCTGGCAGTCAGATTCCATTCTCATCCCCCACTGTGGCATCCCCTGGGCCATGCTTGGCCATCGTGGCATGGTACCGCTGCCCCCGAGGAGTGCACCTGAGAGGGGGATGAGCTCTTGATGGGTTGGGGATTGGAGCTCCTGGGTCAGACTTCACCTCTGTTTGGTGCATAGGAGTGAGGGGCAAACCATGATGTCACAATGGGATTGGTTGGAGACTTGAGGGAACAGTCTCATCCATGTCTGTTTGGCTGTGGTTGTATCCGATCCATAGACCCTGAGCACTGTGTCCTCCTTGTCACAACTGATGGCTGCTCAGATCTCCAGCCACTGCAATTCCAGCAGGAACATAGACTAATAAAAGTGTAATTTCCATCTCATCCAGGTGGATGCCCGTGCCAACCTGCTACACGGGCAGGGGAGTATAATATGGCGCTGAGGCCTTTCGCTTGTTTGTTCTATGGATGACGAGTATTTGCCATATTGGGTCTTAGCACTGGGCTTCTGACTCTAGCAATGGCCTGTGCTGGATGTGTCACAGGAAACCCAAAATCACCCATTTGCAACCATTGGGGAAGAACCTCAGCTGGGGCAAACCAGCATCACTCCAATTAATTCAGTGGAGCAATGCTGATTTACACCAGCTGAGGCTGTGGCTCTGAAAGAAATTGTAGCAAACTGGTGCATTTTTTCACTGTGGAAGCTGATTGCAGCTCAGACACTGAAGCCATCCCTATCGGTTTCATGTCCTGGTTCTAGGGTGACCAGACAGCAAGTGTGAAAAATCGGGACAAGGTGTGGGGGGTAATAGGAGCCTATATATGAAAAAGACCCAAAAAATCAGGACTTGTCCCTATAAAATCGGGACATCTGGTCACCCTACCTGATTCGCAGGCAGTAGCACCATGTTACCCTGCTGCGTTTCTCAGCCCTACAAGGGAATGTTTGAGTGCACACCACTTTAGCTAGTGTGGAGGGCAATGCCAGGGGTGGGCCACTGAAGGAGCTATGGATTCCACAATTAAAAGGATCAAGAGTCCCTAACACCCCATGCTAATGGCACAGGGAGTTGCACTACAACCCTGCTCCTTCTCTGGGAATTGCATTGCACCCCTTGAACCTCATAGATTTTAAAGCCAGAAGATAATAAAGGCCAGGGAATTTCACCCAGTGATTCCTGCCCCAAGCCCATATTCATCGGGTCATAGATGCCATATCTTGGTGATTGAGCTAAAGCATATTTTTTAGAAAGAAACATCTCATCTTAATGTAAAAACTTCAAGCGATGGAGAATCTGCCAGATCTCTGGGTAAATGGTTCCCATGGTTACTAAGACCTTCCCTCCTGCACATCACCTGCATAAAAGCCCAATTCCTTGGGTTTCATGCAGGAAAAGTGAACTGCACTCACTAGGTTTTGTAAAAACTTCTTTAAAAAATATAAAATAATCCCGTGTTTTAGGTCTAAACTGCTTGACCCCATTAAAAAAAAGATCAGCATTTTGGCTAATTCTCTTTCCCTTGGCATACCCTGCCTCAGAGTTTAGCTGCAGGAAGGATCTTTGGTGACAAGTTTGGGATTTTAGCTCCAAAGTCAGTTTCCATACTCCTAAGAATGGCCATACTGCGTCAGACCAAAGGTCTAACTAGCCCATGGTTAGGCAACCAATGGCATGTGTGCCAAAGGCAGCATGCAAGCTGATTTTCAGTGGCACTCACACTGCCTGGGTCCTGGCCACTGAGCCAGAGGGCTCTGAATTTTAATTTAATTTTAAATGAAGCTTCTTAAACATTTTTACTTTACATACAACAATAGTTTAGTTATATATTATAGACATAGAGAGAGACCTTCTAAGAATGTTAAAATGTATTACTGGCGCGCAAAACCTTAAATTAGAGTGAATAAATGTACACTCAGCACACCACTTCTGAAAGGTTGCTGACCTCGACCTAGCCCAGTATCCTGTTTTCTGACAGCGGCCAATGCCAGGTGCCCCAGAGGGAATGAACAGAACAGGTAATGATCAAGTGATCCATCACCTGCAGCCCAGTCCCAGCCTCTGACAAACAGAGGCTAGGGACACCATCCCTGCTCATCTTGGCTGATAGCAGTCCCTAGTAAACAGTTACTTATGAAGCAAAAATATCACAACAGATATTTTTTTCTCCCTTCACAACAGAAGCTGCACAAACCAGAGCAGCAGCTCTAGGGCAGCTTTAGCGTGTGCTAGCGCTCTGACCAGCAGACAGCTGGAGCACATCTCATGTGGCTGGCCTTTTCCTGGACTATAGTTTGTTTCTGCTGGGGATAGAGTGCGGGAGGGAGGGAGAAGGAGTGTGAAGGAAAATGGCAGCTGCCAATCTATTAGTAACTCCCACGATGCTCGCACCCGTTGGCCCTTGTGTGGCTAGAAAGGTCATAGGTTAGAAAAGGTTCAGAGAAGGGCAACTAAAACGATTAGGGGTTTGGAATGGTCCCATCTGACGAGAGATTAAAGAGGCTAGGACTCTTAAGTGTGGAAAAGAGGAGATTAAGGGGGGATATGATAGAAGTATATAAAATCATGAGTGGTGTGGAGAAAGTGAATAAAGAAAAGTTATTTACTTGTTCCCACAATACGAGAACTAGGGGCCACCAAATGAAATTAATAGGCAGCAGGTTTAAAACAAATAAAAAGAAGTTCTTCACACAGTGCACAGTCAGCTTGTGGAACTCGTTGCCTGAGGAGGTTGTGAAGGCTAGGACTATAACAGCATTTAAAAGAGAACTGGATAAATTCATGGAGATTAAGTCCGTTAATGGCTATTAGCCAGGACGGGTAAGGAATGGTATCCTTAGCCTCTGTTTGTCAGAGAGTAGAGATGGATGGCAGGAGAGAGATCACTTGATCATTACCTGTTAGGTTCATTCCCTCTGGGGCGCTTGGCATTGGCCACTATCGGTAGACAGGATACTGGGCTAGATGGACCTTTGGTCTGACCCAGCACGGCCATTCTTATGTTCTTATGTCATGTTTCACCAGGGTTTGTACCAAGGCAAAACTCTCCTCTCTAATCAGCGTTGGGGCAGGGGGGGAGGGGGGCGAAGAGTCTCCATTCTGTCATCTCTCTGGGAATGGAGCTGCTGCTGAGATAGAAGCGTATTGGCGAGGAGATCTCCCATATGGGTCTGGGAGGAGGATTGTCCCCTGGGTTGTCACAAGTAGGGCCTGGTGCCTCCCTCATTTACATGGATGTCAACCAAAGTGAAATCACTCGGGAGGAAACCAGGACTAGTGCGATCCGAATCAGACCCGTGATGTTATCTCAGCACCTTTCGTCTAGGTATGTGGCAGAGCCACATTTTCAAAAGTCACTAAATGCCAAACAGTTGGTCTTGGTACCTGGGACTGGCCTGCTAGAGTCCTGGCCCTTTAAAGATCACCTTCTGGCCTCATGGGGTAAACTCCATTGCGTAGCACTGAGATCCTGTAGAAGGACCCTCTGTCCTGGTTGTAGTCCTAGTTGACAGAGTCCACTGTTAGCAGTCAAGAGTCAGCTGGGTCAGGATATCAGGGGTCAGAGGCAGCAGGCAAACCAGAAATCAGAACCACAAGTCAGAGGCCAGGAGCCAAGCCAGTTCAGGATGCCTGGAAACCAAGCTGGGGGAGGAGAAGCAGGAGGCTCCAGGTATATAGTCCAGAGCAGGGTGAATCCCAGGTGTCTGGACAGTTTCCTGTTGCTGGCTTAGGTAGGGCCAACTGGCCAATCAGCTGCTCTGGGACTTTGCTAACAGGATGTCAGAGATGGAGCATCAAACTGGAGCTGGGCTTCATGTGTCCTGGGTCAGGAGGCTGCCAAGTGGAGGGTTGAGGCGTGGCTGCTCCTCTGGCCCCAGGTTTGAGGCCTGTGAGTCATGACACTCAGAAAGATGAACTAGGTGAAGAGCCTCCATCTTCCCTGACTCAGGAGGATCTAATGGCCCATGGCCACCTTCTGCTGTGAAAAGGAAACAAGTTATATACATCCAACCACTAAATGAAATACTCAGCCCTCCTCTGCTATGGGACAGAACTATCCTCCAGGTCTCCCCAGGCATTCTGAGTCCAATTAGCATCCGCTGGCTTAGACTGTCAGCTCCTTGGAGCTTGTCTTGTACAAGGTCACATGCACCAGCCCTAACTCTTACATACACCAAGACCACTTCACACCACTCCAGCAGCACACAGGGGCCTCAGTGTAAATGGGGCTCAGGCTTTGTGAGTGCTTAGCTAATAAGGATCTGGATGCAAAGCCCACACTTTGGATGAATATAGGCTGGCTTCCCAGCTGGTGTAAATCAGGGTAGCTCTGTTGATTTCAATGGAGCTGTAGCAACTGACCCCAACTGAGGATCTGGGCCTGTGTTTGAACTGACATATTATTTTGATCTTGAAATACTGAGGAGGAACAAATCCTGGGGAAAAGAATTCACAGGAGGCAAAACATGACACTGTTGTGAACATTACAAATAAATATCCCTTAGGGGACTAAAAGAGGTCTTCCACTATTCTTCAACAAAGGTCCCTAAACCACTAGTTTGCACTAGCGACCCTACAGTGCTTTGGGCTATTACTGCAGAGTAGTGTAGTCATTTGTAACAGCAGGGTCAGAGTTAATCATTTGATTCAGACAGAGCAAGAATCAGCTGCTGTCATGTCCTACTTCAGATCCCACTGGGATTAGACTGAAATGCAGTCTTTGAGAGGGGAGGGGAAAAAGGTCAGTCATTTGTCATCATTTGTTCTATTTACCATTGCAGAATCCTTTCAAGTTGTGGTAAGAGGAAATGGCTTTTATCACGCAAGAAACATCGATCAAGTTCTCTGCAGCTTCAAGATCAATGACACCATAACAATCAGTAAGTTGATGGGCTGGCGATTTTATGGCATAAGTTGCACAAGGATCCTGACCCAGCTCCTCTCAGAGTCAATGCGAGTCTTTGCATGGACTTTGGTGGGTGTTCTTTAGGGCCCTAGTCCCATCCTAGGGGTCAAATTCATCCCTGTGCAATCCCAAGACCTGGGAATCATTTAAGTCATACTCTGAAGGTAGTGCCAAGGCTTTGCATCAGGTCTTTCATCCTCACTGCAACAGTGGAGTTGGTTTGACTTGTTGTCCACTCAGATACAGCCCATCTGGTACTGGGAGGGGGAGGAGAGGGAGGCAGGAAGACGTGAAATTGCCCTCCACTCTCGTGTCTATTAATAACA
>NC_133784.1:10904979-10948833 GCF_003597395.2 Chelonoidis abingdonii
TTGTATTTGATCCCAGCAGAGCTCTTGCTGAAGTATGCATAGAAAAAAGCACACTATCTCTGCATTCCTTCACTGCTGGGCTTCCCTGGGCCAGGCCCTCAGTTAGTGTTGACTGACGTATAGCCACACTGATTTATCCCAGCTGGGGGTGTGGCTCTTCCTCTGCAGTCAGCTTGGCCCTAAAACTCAGCAACATTATTTCCCCCTTGGAAGACTGAGCAGGGAGGGCCAAGGAGCACATGGACTGTGGAGAACAAGCTGCGCCTCTTTCAGCCCCAGATGAGTAGGATGTTGCACGCTGGCCAAGAGACTGTGTGGGGAAACTCACACAGCTGCTGCTGCTGGGGCTCCTCCTCCCCTGTGGACAGAATTTGGCCTCCAGGATTGGCATAGGCTGGCACCCCATGCTAACCCTAAAATCACACCAGGTGGGAGCTCCCCTGGTGCTGGCTGCTTTCTAGCCAAGCCTGGTTCCCCTGGGTCTCTCTGGCCATACACCTCAACTGCTCCCTGGGCCTCTCTCCTAGTTCTGAGCTCAGGCTGTGTCTGGGCCTGCTGTGCACCTGCACACAGCAGTACCAGGCCACCTTTTGCCGGCTCCGCCCAGCCCAGCAGGCCCTCTTGAAGGGTATCCATAAGCCAGCTGGTGCACAGCAGACCAGGTGGCCTGTAGCCAATCATCTGTCTTCATTTGGGCTTGCTGACCTACCCACCGTGGAGTGGCCCTCCCACCCTCTGATGGGGAACTGCAGGGAGTGCCAGATCTCCAATTGGCTGCAAAGGAGGAAAGGACAACAGTTCTCCTCTGGCCTCCTCTCACCAATCAGTGCCGAGGGAGCTGAGCTGGCCCCATCACGGGTATACTTTGCATGTGGAGTGAGGGCTCCAGACACAGAGCCACCAAAACATGGAACTGGTACCCTTACTCTGCTGCGTCTGCCATTGCACATGCCCACTGGGTGGTCACTGTAAGGAGATGGCTGGAGACTTCTCCATGACAGCATGGGACTCCTCAGAGTGGTACTGGGATAGAAAATAAGAGGATTTGATTTGGAGGGGGCAGTTAGATGGACTTTGCAAACTCAATAGAGTGACGAGGGGTGAGGTCACATCTTTTATTGGACCAACTTCTGTTGATGAGAGAAACAGTCAAGAGATTGCCCAGTAAAAGATGGGACCTCACCCACTTTGTCCCTCTAATATCCTGGGACCAACCCAACTACAACAACACTGCGTCCAAGATGCACAATACTAAGCCAAACATTTAGGTAACCCATCCTGAGGGTGCCCTTTGAATGTTTTGAGCTGGGCGATGTCACAGCTGGATGTCACAGCTGTGATTTGGAATGACAAATAAAACCCCTAAACACAAGGACCTGCTCTGAGCCATGTCCACACTGGGCCTGATCCTTCAGCTGCAGCTCCCCTTGACGTCACCAGCACCCCTCCGGGTTGAGCCTGTTCAGGAGACACCGCCCTTTCCATACGTTACAGTCTGTCTTGTTTCCTTTTAGACGAAAAACCAACTATTGTGCAAGACACCTATTTGCTTTGCCCTGCACCAGTAATAGAAGACATTGGACAGTAAGTACAGCTCTGCAGCCTGGGCTGAAGGGGCGAGGGCATTGGCTGTGGGATCAGCAGGTGTTTTGCCTAAAAAGGACTAAGAAGGAGCTCAGGCGTGTGAGGATTTTCAGATGTTCATTAGCAGGTTCAGCACCATCCTGATGGACCAGATCCTCCCCTGGGGTATGTCAGCATGGCTCCATTCCAGGTTGGGCTCAGGCAGTGCGGGACCCTGGGGACACTTCAGCATGGGGCCCCTCATAGTCCTGCCACCATTTGAAGTGGTGGTGGTAGGGGCTGCAGCCTGCCCCTCCGGTCTATATTCCATAACTTGCCAGTGCACTCGGTTGTCGTGATGCCTCCTTGAGGAGCTGGGCCCTGCAGTGCATCGTGCAGGAGGGACAGGGATCAAACACATGGGCAGAGCATTGCATCTGGGTCTGCCGGTAAAAAAAGAGTTGAAAACAACATATTGAGTTTCACAGATCCACAGGGCCAGTGCTGCAGCCCCAGCTTTGGAACAGTCATTGGGAGGAGTCCTGCAGCATGCCAGACCCTCTAGGGAGTCTCACTCTTCCCCCAGGGTAAGCCACGTGGCTTCACCACCTCCTTAGATGGGACCTGTGGGCCTTCAGCACTCCTGCTTCACACTGGGAGCTCAGCGAGTCCCACTGGGACAGACCCCTGAGGGAGCTTGTGCAGTCTTAGGGAGCAACACACCTCCTCTGCTAGCACCTGCAGGGACACATCCAGCATAGTCACACTGCCGGGTTTATTAGTCAGCCAGAACGCACATAGGAAGGCCTTGGCTGGCCCAGAGGAATGAAGTTTAAGCACAGTCCAGAGCCCAGCCAAGCTGCAGTGAACCCTACTGTTCAAGCTCTGTCTCCCCATCTGTCTGACATGTGTGCCCCCGCAGTCAGTGCTTAATGTCCCCCTCGTTCCCCGCTCCCCTAGAGTCCTTTGTTCCTGACCTGAGGAGAGGAGGCTTGGGCCTCACTGCTGAGAAGCAGGGAAGTCCATATCTCTCTGGGCCCTTGGTTGCTAGGTGTCCATGCCCAGGCAATTGACTTTACCATTGTCTCCTTAAGAGCTCCATTGATATGGGATGTGAAGCCACAGACAGCAAGGCCCCATGCCTACCTGTGTCTTAGCTTGATCTGAGAGCAAAAATGCCCTTTTCACCCACTAGGTAGCAATGCCGCATATAGGAGAAACTGAGGCCATACAACTTCTTCATACAAATATTTCAAAAAAAATCCCACTTCATTACATTGGGTTTGAAAGCTACGGCTTCCACATCAACCCTACCATAATCGCCTGGGGCACATTTCCATCACCGCACACAACTTCCTGCTGTTCGTGGGCATGCGGAATAGTAGGGATGCATGAGGGGGCTGAATTTCTGGGCATCCTTCTGCTCTCATGTACGGTGGTGTAAATCAGGGGTAACAAATGAAGTCTCACACTAGTGTGGAATCAGTGCAGCAGGGTGTAGAATAGTTGCATTCAGGAGCTCTGATCAATGCCTCATAGTGAGTTTCACCACGGCAAAGAGTGGGTGTGAAATGCAGCCATTCTTAGCTGGTGGCATGTTACATCCACTCTGCCTAGGCAGAAAGGACTACACAAGGTGCAGGGCGAGGGAGGGATTGGGCCCATTGATCCTTTTTATGCATTGTAAATAAAATCCTTACAAATTCACACCAGCCTAACTAAGGACAGAATATTGCCCTCTGACTACACTGGCAAATGGCCACATTCTCCTCAGTGCGATGCTATTGATGTTAGCGGTGCTGCACCAGGACATGTGAGTTTAGTTCCAAGTCATCTAAGTGGGATGCAAAGCTGCAGATCTCAGAGGTTTGCTTCGCAGGGGCCTGTACAGACATTTCCTTCCGCTTTTTTTTGGGTTGGTTCAAACAACTGTAAAATCCGAAAGCAGAAAACTCCCAAATATTACCTTGTTTGACTCTGAAATTGCACATTACACAAGGTACTATGGGAACTACATAAATCTACTCACATCTGTAAACCTTTTAGCACATCCTGGGCTCTTTTGAGATACATTGAGTCCTCAAATCATGGTTTAAAGACCTCAAGTGCAGAGAATCCTCCAGCAAGTGACCTGTGCCCCATGCTGCAGAGGAAGGCGAAAAACTCAGGCCTCTGCCATTTCCTGGAGGAAAATTCCTTCCGATTCCAAAATCATCCCCTCTTTTTTTGGGGGGTGTCAAAATGTGAAATGTGCTTAATTTAATACAATCTCAATCCGCTCTAGAGTTAGATGCAAATGTGGGAGGAGGGACATCACATACATTCAGAATGTCGATATTCAAATTGATAGAGCACATCCTCAGACTTCAATAACTCAGACACAGGTTAGGGGGTTGTTACAGGAGTGGGTGGGTGAGATTCTGTGACCTGCATTGTGCAGGAGGTCAGACTAGTTGACCATAATGGTCCCTTCTGACCTTAAGTCTATGAATCTATGATTTCAAGTGTCTTTATTTATGAATCAAATTTAGTTTCCTGTGTTTGGATATTCTCTGCTCTCGCCAATGATGGTGGCTCCTCCACCCGTCTCACCAACTTGTTTCATGACCCAACCCCCTGTTAAAGTTAAAGGGTTGAATTGTTCCCCGTCTTATCCCCATGCAATCCCATTGTGTGCTCAGATAATATAGTGAGGGAGACTAGATAAGTATTTAAATAGCTAGGTGGGGTTTAAGCCAGGGCAGAATTAGGCTCTTAAGGACAGGTGCTAAACTGGTGTACAACAGTGACAATGTACTCCAGCTGAGAACATGCCCTCCAACCTAAGGCCAGATTCTGCTCCCAGCTACCCTGGTGTAAATCCAGAGGAAGTCTGTTAACTTCGGTGGTGATTCTCAGGGTTCATCCCCATGAAAAGGAGAGCTCAGTGTCCCTGCTGCAACTTAAACCTGTAGCTTCCCATTCTAGCATAGGTCGTATTGCAAACATCTAAGGCGCAGCATTCTAAGTCACTGAGCTAGTGCCCTGTACCTCCAGGGAGAATGGAGTCTCTTAATAAAGAACATATGCCCCAACTCAGTTTAGCCAACATTACAATGTTGGCTTTTGGGCAAGCAAACAGTCAGATGCAGGTGAGCACCTGCCGTCACATAACTGCATTGACTAGGCAGGACATGCACTCAGGAGCCAATGGCCAGGAAGAAGGGGAACAGTGGGTATAAAGATGACACTAAAAATAACTGTATCTGTTTGTGCTTTAGGGTGGTTTTCCTCCAAGTCAGCATGAACAGCGGACTAACATTCATCTCCAGCTCTGTCAGCATCACCAGCACACAGTGTGTAAGTATGGAATACAGCCACCAGAAGCTCCTTGAAAAGAAAGGGCTGCTTTCTGGGGAAAGACTCTTCTCCATCGCAGTTGCAGAGCCGATCCTGGCAGTGCACTAAAAAGCAGAGAGGGCTGGCTAAGAGCAGTTCATTAGTGATTGCAACCCATGCCTGGATCGCGACTGATAAATAAGTGCAAGAATATCCTCCCCCACCCCAGGAAAGAGAGAGAATTGCAGATCTCAGACCTGGGCTGGGAGGGGCCCATGGACCCCCAGAGGAAGCCAAACCCCCCTCCCCCAAAGTATTGGAAGTCCACCGCTATTCATCGTCTGTTCCCCTGTTTCATTCCTATTCATTGAGCAGGGGAGGGTTTGCCACTGGAATGGGGTGAGGGTTGGCCTTCCTGGCATGCGGAGGAGCATAAAGGGACAGTAGCCCCAAGTGCTGGGATGAGCTTTTCATGGAGATGCTATTCTGTCACCCAGCCAAGGGAGAGCTTTCTGTGCCGCTGATACTGATGGGACACGGGGAGAGAAATGGCTGGGCTACGCAGCAGCTCTGTGGCTGACGTCAGCCTGGCGTCTGTCTGCCATGCGGGAGCACGACAGGACTCAACAGCCGCAAATGACCTTTTAGGGAAGATTCATTTTAGAAGCAATCAAATAATCCAAGCTAAGAAGTCAGTTATGATGAGTGATCAGCTCACTGCACCTCCGGGGAGAGAATAGGCCATGTTCCCAGCTGGCGTAAATCAGCAGAGAGGCAGTGGAGCTACATCAGTTTACACCAGCCTTGGATCTGGACCCCTGAGTTGAGGTGACAGGAGGTTTGCCATAATAGCTGGATAACAAGCATTTTACACCAAGGTCATGGGTGTCAAGGTGAGCTTAGTTCTGCTCAGTGTCAGTGCCGCCTGACGGCTATTGGAAGGGGTTGATGGGCTCAGGCTATGTCACAAAGCTGTCATCACATGTATTCCTTCACTGGGCCCCTTTGTGGCAGCGTCAGCGCAGAAGCCATGGATGCTGAAATCCACATGGCGGAGGTGTCTGACTTTTTCAGCAACCATGCTGGGAAATTAAAACCCAGAAATGTGGGAAAGTCACAGTGTTTAGTCACTTGGAATTGAGCAGGGACATTTTTTCCATTTCACCTAGTTTCAACCCTCCCTCCAAACTTTGCAAGAATTGCGATGAGATGGGGATTTTACACCCAGACAGCACGCATTTTACACCTACATCCCTTTCAAAGCCATCTCGGGCTGCTGCAGCAAAACCTTTTGCAATGATAAGCCCAGTTTTGGGTCGGTTATGGACCATGAATTTTAACTCACTGTGCATTTGGTTACCAGTGCTTCATGCGCTTCTAATGGAGATTGAACTCAGCCCTAGCGGGGGTTCCTGCAGGTCAGAGCTCAGCCAGGCTGCTGGGGAAGGCATGCATTGCCATTGCCTTGGGGTAAACAGAGGACTGCAATCTCCAAGGCTGTCAATCTGCCACTTTTCACCAGCACTTCAAGTCACTTGTAGCTTAAAAAGGATCAAGACCAAGGGCCCGATTCTTAGCTGATGAGCAGCAGCCTAGCTCCACTGAAATCAGATCGCACTGCTGAGGGTCTGGCCCACCCTTTGCAAATATGTTTTCAGGCTTGCGCAGAATCTTATGCATTCAGCTCTTTCTTTATCATTTTAGAGGATCCTTCCATTTCCCTTCTCTCCCGTTTCCTTTGCTGTGAATCGCAGCAAGCTGGCCTCCTCGGCCCTCATTCTCAACTGGCACCTCTGTCCTTTTCTGTACAGTAAGTGTCTTTTCTTCCCCTTCCTCCTGAGGTTTCCTCTCCAGCCCCTCCACCAACCTATTTCCAGTGTTATTTTACCTATTTCCTAACAATCTTATCTAATCTGCTCCTAGCCCCTCCTCCATTTCACTCCCAGGTTTTGCATCTTTTCAGCAGGCTGACCCTGTTGCCCTTATGACACTAAGATCATCCAACACAAACTTTGATATAATGTAACTGACTTTGAGAAGGTTTCCATTAGCATGGATAATAGGATCACTAGGGCAGCAGGGCTAAAGTTTTACTGCTAGCTCTTACCATCACCAGCTAGCCCAGGGGTCAGCAACCTTTCAGAAGTGTTGTGCCGAGTCTTCATTTATTCACTCTAATTTAAGGTTTCACGTGCCAGTAATACATTTTAATGTTTTTAGAAGGTCTCTTTCTATAAGTCAATAATATATATACATAAATAAGGTTTTTAAAAATGTTAAGAAGCTTCTTTAAAATTAAAATAAATGCAGAGCCCCCCTGTAAACATGCGAGACTCACCCCTGGCGGCGCTTCCTGCTGGTCGTCTCCGGATTAGCTCTCGCAGCTGTTGGAGCGCCCTCTGCAGGCCCGTGATCCGCTACTCGCTGGGCTGCCATGTCCCTCCCAGGATCCCAGTGCCTTCTTAGAACTGGTATGCCGCCTGGCAGTACCCCCATGAGTCGGTCTGCCTCTCCTAAGGGACCCCCCACCCATTATTTCCACTTGCCTTAGTCTGGCTACTCAAGACTCATAGATCGATAGGTCAGAAGGGACCAATTATGTCATACTAGCTGACCTGCACGTGCACAAGCAGGCACAGAACCCTACCATGCCACGTTTATAGACACCCTTAACCATGGACTGGAGTATAGAAACCTGCAAAGGTGGTTGAGAACCTCAAGACTGAAGAGAAACCACCAGCAAGCGACCATGTCCCACAGCTGCAAGGGAAGGCGAAAAACCTTCCAGGGCCCTGCCAATCCCCCTGAGGGAAAATTCCTTCCGACCCAAAGTATGGCGATCAGCAAACCTGGCATGTGGGCAAGAACCTCACCAGCCCAGCACCAAAAGAATCTGCTTTGCAGCTAAACTAGTTCCATCCCATCCAACATCCCCTCACAGACCATTGGAGCAGACTATCTGCTGATATCCAAGATCAATTGCCCAAATTAAACTATCCCATCATAACATCCCCTCCATATACTTATCAAGCTGAGTCTTTAAAGCCAGATAAGTCTTTTGCCCCACTACTGCCAGTCATCACTTAGCCCCCGTTCACTGGGAGTCTGCAGTGTACGGCCCACTTCATCACAGGCAAGGGGTTTGGACCTGCTGCTCTGTCTACCCATGGGCTGCCCCTTTGCCACCCCAGTGCCCAGTTGGCCTTACCATAGGCCTGCAGCCTGGAGGTTTCCAGGCCGGAGCTCCCCAGCTCCTCTTGCCTTCCCCCAGCCCTGCTCCACCTTAGCGACCCAGGTACGCTCCCAGCAGCCAGGCCCTTCTCCCTCTAAAGGCAGAGAGAGGACTCTTGAGCGCCTGGTTCCCAGCCTTATGTAGGGCCAGCTGAGGCATGACTGGGGCGTCGGCCCAGCTGAGGCTGCTTTCCCAATCAGCCCAGCTTTTCCCTGCCACAGCCCTCTCCCAGCGGTGTTTTAAGCCCTTCAGGGCAGGAGCGAGGTAAGCACCCTGCACACGCCCGGATTGTGGACAGGACCTGGGCAGTGTGAGTGCCACTGAAATCAGCTGCGTGCCGCCTTGGTATGCGTGCCATAGGTTGCTACCCTGAGCTAGCCTGATGCAGCCCATGGAAACGACAGATTCCAGCATGCAACATTCCATTTTGTAGCAAGGCTTATTTTGGTCAAAAAGGCTCTTTTTCCTTGAAGAAGGTGTGTTGGGCTGCCAGCGTGTGGACTCACTCTAGGCGCACGGAGGCCTGGTGTGGTGGTCCTTAGAGGTGAGTGTTTTATTACAGAAAAATCTGCAGAGGGATACAGCTAGTCATTGTTCTTGCAAGACTTTCCCAGATTAACCACATGAAGACCAGAAATTTTCAGAAGGGCTCAAGAACTCACAGATTCCAAGAGACTTGGCTCTGCATATAGACACCAAAACCAGCAGCCGGTTTCTTCAGAAGTGCCCAGTGGCTTTGGGTGCATGTCTGCACAAATGTCACAGTGTGAGCCGCTGGGTGCTTAGCCCTTGACAATGTGGCATTAAATTGAGGTTTAACAGGTTAGAACATTGTCCACATCAGGAAGCAGTTTGAATACAAGAAGCCAGAACGTAAACTCTTTGTTCCAAAGACTGACATAGTATGGATGTCAAACATAGATGTCAAACATGTCACCTGCACCTATTTTATTGCCCTGTGAATGAGAGTATTGTAGCAAAATGACCCATTTGCACAGTTAAGGAATCGGAAGATACACTCAGTCATGTCTTGCTGAATGCCTGAGTATCCATAGAACGATCCTGCAGTTGGAAATCAGGCAAAACACCCCACAAGAGACACTGGGGAATGTTGTCTTCAGGATCACATCCTTCGGCTCCGATTCAGCAAAGCATTTAATCACGTGCTTGATTGCCATTGAAGCCGATGAGACACAAGCATGTGCATAAATGCCCTTGCTGAACAGGGCTGCGTTCCTGTATCAGGGCTTGAAATATTAACCCATGTTCCTGAGCGTAGAATCCAGTCCCAGTGACAATAATCACTAATTCTCTATGCTTTGTATAATCTGATTAAAACTTGTAGTGAAGCAAACCAGCTCCTCTTCTCCAGGTGTAACAGTACAGCCATAGAGTCTCCTGCTGGTGTTAGCCTGCCAAGCTTGTGGTGTATTAAGGTAACCTGGAAACAACTGTCTTGTTTGCAGCTCAGTGGGACGATCCTTTTCATCGCACTCTTAATTCTGTTCCTGTTGCTGGCCTTGGCGCTGCTTTGGTGGTTCTGGCCTTTGTGCTGCACGGTGGTGAGTATGGACTGTGATCTCCATGGCTTAGTTTCCTCTGCTCTCTGCCGGAAGCTGGGGTTAAAAGCCTGGAGACATGCTCAATAGACAATGAGTGGAGCAGGCATGAATCTTCTTCATCTTGGGATATAAACTGAAGTATCGGTATGGCCCCGGTTCAGCAAACCACGTAAACCTGTGCCTGGTCCCATTGACGTCAATGGGACTCAAGTACATGCTGAAAGTTAAGCAGGTGATTAAGAGCTTTGCTGAATCCGAAGTGAGGCAGACGGATCGGTTTGTTAGAGTATAGGACTAGGAACCAGAAGATGTGAATTGTGTCTCCAGCTCTGCACCAAGCTGCAGGGTGACTTGGGCAAGTCACTTCCTCTTTCCGTGCCTCCATTTCTCACCTGTACAGAATGGGGTTGAAGATACTGGTTTTCCTGGTAGAATGCTGTGAGATCTAGGGATGGAAAGTGCTAGATATGATGAGGATGTGTGAGTGTATGCTCTTACTTCCATTGGAAATGCATTTCATATGATGGACATTTCAACTCGTGGGTTAATGTTTCGCAGTAGCATTGGACTCAAATGACCTGTTCAGTTAAGAGAAAGTGTGAACTCACAAAATCTGAGTCTATATTATGGGTGATTCAATCTGGTGTATAAGCATTAGTGACTCATCTACGCCAGTTTGACCCCAGCGCCACTGCAATGTCTTCAGTGTCATTATTCCTGACTGTTGGGAGCGAGAAGCAAGTCAGGCCCAGCAACCTGCCAGTCTAGATGGATAGGGCTCGCTGGTGATAGTTCATCAGCAGGCAGGAGAATCTCTGCGATCCCGTCTCTACCAGCTGGCGGAGATCACACAGACCGCACTACATGCCAGCCATTGTCCCAAAGGAAAGGTGCCAGCTATCCTGTTCTGTCAGCTGTCTCCTGCCAGCTGATCTGTCCAGTGGCACTAATGATCACTGCCCAGGGAGCCAGCCCTGCCTGCTGAATGCTGTGGCATCACTGCTGGGAGAGAGAGGACAACCCTAGGTACAAAGCTGGGTGCTCACCTAAAATTAGGCTTGGCAGAATTCAATTTTTATTTTTTATAATGACAATGGATATCGATGTTTATTTTAAAACTTTTATTTTATCAATTTAACTTTTCACTGTTGTAGGAAACTTTTCACAGATGGCGGAGGAGGGTGCAGACAATAAAGGGAGGAGAACAATGGGCAGGGGCCAGACAATAATCCTTTAATGACAGTAGACATTGAGATTCAAATAGTTAAAGCTTTATAATCACTAAAGCACAACTTGTCAGCATCACAAGTCAAAATATACAAAGTAAATATCCTTAAATCAAACTCTCAGGCAGCATTGTTCTCACTTTGTCTATCTGTATGTTTCAATGATTATCAATGAAAATATTTTTTCACCGGTTTGTGTGTGCGCAGTGAAATCAACATTTACCGATAATAATAAAATCCTTCTGCACTGACCTGTAATGTGCGCCCGGGAGGGACAGAGAAGGACTGAGCCCAGGGGGACACTGGCAATGAGAGGGATATAAAGTGTACCTTTAACTCTGATTCTTTCCATTGTCTGCATGTCATAGGTCATCAAGGAGCCTCCACCACCGCCACCCCCAGAGCCTGTAAGTATTTTATTTTTCAAACCATAATACTACTGTCTGCAGCCACTGCAATGTAGCCAATTGGCTAGGAGCTTAGTGGGAGTCATTATGACAACTCTAAGGCTGTCTCCTGGGATAGGGTTATCTGTGCCTTCAGGTCCATATGCACACAGATGCTCTTCCTCCATGGAAAAGTATCTGCATAACCCCCAGCAAGATGCCTACAGAATCACTTTTTCGGTCAGACCTATATTTTGTTCCATGCTGCTGCGCATCATGCATGCATGAAAAATCGTATTGCCAGATGCTGTGCTCAGTGCTCCAGTCCTGGCTCAGGCAAAATTGCCATTGTTCTCAATGGGAATTTAATCCTAGGAAGGAGTAAAGCTTAGAGTCCCTCATCAGGTACAAGGCAGTGTGGAGACTGTTGTCTAGTGGCAAGGTCACTGGCCCAGGACTCGGGAGACCTAGAGACTCTGTGCCTGGTTCTGCTACTGATGTCACTTCCTCTCTCGCCCTTTGTGTGTTTTGATTGGAAGCTCTTTAGCACAGGGTGCCTCACCGGGTGTGTGCACAATGGGGCCCTGATCTCAGGTGAAGGGGAGCATCCTGCCTGTTTCCACTCCTTAAATGCACACACACCGTTAATCCGTGGCAAAAATAACTGCCTAACCCACACGAGCAGGCTGCAGCTGGCTGCTAAATTGCTTTAACTTGGCATCCATCTGAGGAGGGAACCACAGCTGCCATTTTGAGGTTGCCAAAGACCGCCATTACTGTCTCTGTGAGCCTGTGATTTGTCCCGAGCAGCAATTCTGTGGCAATTTAACGGGAGGCCTGAGGGTGGGGGACGGAGTACTGTGGAGAGACCTTGCTGAGCCCTTCTCTGTGTCATACGCATTCTGTGCACCAGCAGCAGGTGTCGGGGTCAGAAATCGGCCCAGCTCCACTGAAATCACTTCAATGCTCCGCAGGCGAGGTAAATTGAATTGGAGGCAATTAAGCTCCAATAATGTCCCTCAGCTGAGGATCCTGCAACATGTCTCCTGGGATGTCGGTGCAGGATCATTCACCAGCACTGAATTAGGTTAAGTGAGGAAAGAACAATGACTCTGAAAGAGAACCCAGATCTGGACTCCTTCACATTTTGGGTTTGCTAATAAAACAGCCCCAGTCTTTATGATGGGCCAGATCAAACACCCCAAATCCAATCCCCCGGAAGGTACAAAATCCAGTGCCTGATTTGAATGGTTGCAGCCTGAGCCCGTCGCTGCAAAGAACCAAACAGGGCAGAGGAGCTGGGTACAGCTGCGAGGAAAGAATGTTCTGTAGTGTGTGTTAGTGAGCTCACAGGGATTGCCTTTTCTCCTGTTAGCAATGTACAATTTCCAAAGCACAGCGAAGAACGGATTTCATATGGTGAACATAGCAGCAAGGCCAGTATAATGTGCAATTCATCTCCACTGTGCCTTCTACACCCTTAAAAGGCAGTTGTGATTTTTGAAGCTTTACACATATTTGACCGTATATAAAAGCAGCCTGAAGAGACAAGAAGAAGGGAACAGACAGTCGGCTTTGGCTTCTCTAGGAGAAATTGCAGCTGCAGAGACAAGAGGCTTTTGTTCTCTGTCAGCACATAAATATAACATACAAAGCCAGATAGCCAGGGATAGGGCCATAGGATGTTCACTTGTTTACATCCCATGCTGTGTGCATGAAAACAACAGCGATCACTCTCCTTCTTTCCCGCAGGAATCGGATGATGAAGATGGATTGCCAAAGAAAAAGTGGCCAACCGTGGATGCATCTTATTACGGAGGCAGAGGTGTTGGTGGAATTAAGAGAATGGAGGTATCAGGCGCTTTTGTTTCCTGAGTCGCAGTAAACAATCAGAACCTTTTTAATTGAAAATCACGGCAAGACATTTTAAAAATGCTTTTTACAGAGTTATCATGATGGAATAGGGAGGTTGGTTTTTAATTAGGACCCATCTACCGAATCACACCTGCCAGCCCAGGAGTCAGCCATCAAGCTGCCATCGTTTGCATGGTGCAATTAATTGTGTCTGGAAGTATTAGTGAGTGCAAATTTGCAGGTTGAGGAATAGGATGAGGACCAAACAGTTTCACTTTATTGGAACAGATCCTCATCTGGTGTAAATGGGTCTCGTCCTATAACTTCAATGGAGTGAGGCCAATTTATAGCAGCTGAGGGTCTAGCATTAATTGGCCAAATTGAATAGAAGTAATTGCTCCTTAGCGCAGGGGTTAGGATTTTACAATCAGGCACTGAAACCTGATGCACTATCAGTTTGCCATGGGAGATTCTGACACTTGAAACCAAGTGGCTAAGCAGCCGCATAGGGCAAATCCTGCCCTGGGATGCATTCACACAGCTCCCATTGAGGTCAGTTGAAACCCAAGGGCAGAATCATAAAACTATAGGGTTAGAAGGGACTGCAAGGGTCATCTAGTCTAACCGCCTGCCAAGATGTGGGATTTGTTGTGTCTAAACAAACTTGCAGGTTTAAACTAGTGTAAATGATGGATTCTCTGCAACTTGAAGTCTTTAAATCATGATTTGAGGACTTCATCCTCCTTTTGAAAACGTCCAGTGGAGAAGCTTCCATGACCTCCCTAGGCAGTCTGTTCCACTAGACTACTGTTTGTACAGTTAGGAAATTTTTCCTAAGATTTAAAAAAGGTAATCTTCTATTTTTGACATGAATTGAGATGCATTATTAGGGGAAATCCAGCCCTCTCCTACGCACCTATGG
Organism: Chelonoidis abingdonii; assembly: GCF_003597395.2. NCBI lineage: Eukaryota > Metazoa > Chordata > Testudines > Testudinidae > Chelonoidis > Chelonoidis abingdonii. The sequence continues at coordinate 10,919,043 of NC_133784.1, forward strand.
AGAGTCCTTTGCTGAGGAACCTAGTCTAGTGAACCAGGACTAACTACCCACCAAATCTGAGAGCCACTGCTCAAAAGAAGCCTGCAGGGCTCTTCCTCATTCCTGAATACTTTTGTCACCTCTAAGTTGGAGGGCTGCAGTGCCCTGTTCTTGGGGCTATTGGTGGAGACCACTCAGGAATATTAGCTACTCCCCTGCCATGGAGACCATTTGTGGCATTTGTGTTGACAAAAGATGCAGACTCTGGCAGATTGCTGCCATGCTGTTTTCAGTGCAGGATCTTTGACTCTGGAACCTTGATAGACCACGTCTGAGGACCTTCAGGGTCTAGTGCAAGATGCATCTGACTACCCTAGGTTTCACCCAAGTAAAGATTTGGATGGGAGGTGCCTGCTGGCTAAACAGCTGGCTGGGAAATTGGGTGGGGAATTTATTTTTTAGAGTTTCCTCTTTACGGTAATTGTTGGTAATGAATTAGGGGATTTTCCTTCCTCGCTAGTTAGTGGCTGCATGTCATGATGGATTGTTCTGACAGTAATTTTGCTTTCAAGAAGGTCAGTTCTCCCAGAGGCATGAGCAATGGGTGAATGTTTCACAAACACTGATAGAAACTAGATTAAATAATAGACGTGTCTAGTTAAGATGTATGCCAGCACTGCTCACTGAAGCTTCTGCATCCACGATGTGCTCTTACCACTTCAGGTGAGGTGGGGAGACAAAGGATCAACAGAGGAAGGGGCCAAATTAGAGAAGCCCAAAAATGCTGTCATCAAATTGCCAGAGCAGGAGTATGAGCCGTGGGAGCCCAAGCCGAAGAAACACAATGTGAGGCAGCCACCTTCCCAGAGGAAGTGGTAAACTCCAATCAAGGTAATGCATCTGCACATCAGCTTTAAAACATGGGTCATTTATGCCAGGCATGTTACCACAGACAGGTTCCTGAGCACAACATTTCTCATGGTTGGCTGTGGGGTGGGAGAACTATTGTAGGGGTCCCCATTTCTGGGACTAGACATCTCACTAGGCAACAAAGGCTTGGGTAATGTCTTTCACCTGTTTTCCTGCCCCTTTGCACTGATTGGATTCCGGCAGGAAATCCCAGAATCTGTTCTCAGGACAGCACCGGCTCGGCGATGCACACCCAAGAGGGGCAGACAATGTAGAAGAGGTGGGAAGGAGGAGCGTAGTTACGGCCCTGGATTGGGACTCATAGATTTCAACTCTCTTCCTGCCCAGCTGTGCCAAAGATGCAGTGTGTGCCTTGGCAAAGCCAGTTAGGGTCAGGTTTTTAAAGGTCTTCAGGTACCTAACGGTGCAGAAAGATACCTAGAAGGCTTTTCAAAAGCACCATTGAAATCAGTGGGAGTCAGGTGCCTATCTGCATCTCTAGGTTTCTAAACACTTTTAAAAACTTAACCTGTCTCAGTTGATGCTGATGATGATAATGCATCTTTAATCTCAGGGTTGGTTCACCGATATCCGTGTCATACACTGAAATCCTCGACGGGAGCGGCCAGTGAATTTCAAAGTGTTTGGAAAATTGAATAAGCAATCCGTCTTTTGGATGCTTATCTATGCCAAGTCTGTTCTCTTCTCCTTTATGGGGCCACCCATCATTAGACTTCCACAAGCTTCTTTGTCAAGTCTTTTCTTAATGCTGTCTAACCCCGTTCACCTAACTGCACCTGCTGGTCTATGTTAATTGTTCATATTAAACCAGATGCATCCTTGATGTAACTCCAGTCGGATGGATTTGTTCCATTGTGTGCAATGGTTGGTTCCCCTAGGCACTCGGTATTACATTGATGGGCATGCTATAAATACACAGACAGATAATAATGAGTATACAAGAGCAGCGGCCTCCGGGCCAGCCTGTGTGCCGACGGTTAAACACACAGTAATATCACAGCAAGTCGACTGTCGTTTAATTTCACTTTGTTCTCTCAAGCATTGTTGGTCATGTCACGTATGTTTGATTCCAGGGCAAACTTGATGCGTTATGGGCTCTGGTTCGACGAGGCTACGATCAAGTCTCTCTTATGAGACCACAGCCAGGGGATAAGGTAAGTTGTCATGGACGCACTGTCATGTCGATTCTTTGTTGTCGGCAGTAATGCTCATTTTTTTCCTCTTCTTGAGAGCTTGTCTCTCTCTGGATTACCCTGAGGTTAAAATCCATCACTAGATCCTGAGGTTTAACGATGAGCTAAAATGTTTGCAGTGGCATCTGTTTAAAAGCATTGCCCCTAATGGTCAATCACTGTCTCTCTGGTGCTGTCCTTTGAGCAGACACAGGTAGAGACTGGGCTATTTGAAGATGCCAATTCATCTCTTGACTGATGTTACTTCTCCGTGATGCTGTTTCTTGCCTTCTCTTCTGTAAGCAGAGATGCACTGGAATCAGGGGTTGGGCTTCTTCATTCATGCACTCCACTAGATTATTGTGTTCTAGTTTAGTGCTGCTGTAAGTGTTAATAGATATTGGATCCTGCATATCAATGGCTCACAAAACATTTTACTCATTCAATAGCAGAATTAAATGACAGATAGGAGAAATCATAAATCTCAGAGGGTCCCACCCTTCTGGGAAAATTCCCTGGAATTGAACAGAGAATAACCTTCCTGTGGGATTATAGTGATGAGCTATAGTTCCTCTGCCACAACTCATAACAAAAAGTGTGCTTTAAAAATTCTAGAGAAGTAGATCTCCTGCTTTGTTCAAGTCCATGGCCCAGATCCTCAGCGGAGTGATCACGCTATGCCAATATGCACAGCTGAAGATTGCATATAGAGTTTTAGAGTGGTAATTTCTGAAGGCTTTGTTGTTTTCACCCTGTACATTCTGTACGGACTTTCCGTAAGCAAGCAGTCCTCTCCAGGAATGATCCAAAACAGGGGAGGATATTTCATCATGGTATTTCCATTTTGTGGAAGATACAGGGATTCCGTCCCCAGACTTGCCCCAGCCCAGGTTATGACACAGTGCCCTGTGCCTGCATAGCCTCTGGTTTCCTGGCAGCAGTTCAGTCAGAGAACAGAGCACACATACCATACAACACACCCTGGCCTGGCTACCAGTTACTGGCTCTGAAGATCTTCTGAGGGAAAACCGCTGCCCGGAAGAATACTGCTGCTCCTTGCCTACGCCCTCTCACCCATCTAGATCATAGAGATTGTAGCATGAAGCTTATAGGCCTTGGCTAACACTGGCGCTTCAGCGCTGAACTTTCTCGCTCAGGGGTGTGAGAAAACACCCCCCGAGCGCAGCAAGTTACAGCACTGTAAAGCACCAGTGTAAACAGTGCCCAGCTCCCAGCACTGCAAGCTAATCCTCTCGGGGAGGTGGAGTACCTGCAGCACTGGGAGAGCTCTCTCCCAGCACTGGCGCTGCAACCACACTCGCACTTCAAAGCACTGCTGCAGGAGCGCTCCCGCAGCAGCGCTTTGGAGTTTCCAGTATAGCTAAGCCCTTAGATGGGCTGTGAGGAGAACACTTTGAAGCTATTTCTCCCCATTTCTGTGCCCCTCTCGGGCCAGCGGCCCTGGGTTCCGGCACCCCGGCTCTCAGTGGGAGTGTCTGGGTGAGAGTTGCCGAATCCTGCAGCAGAGTTACATCCAGTGCAATAGTAATCCATAAGTGCCTGTCACGGGTTGAAGTGACCTCATGCTGGGCTTCCACACATGGGTGAATTTCACCCTTAGTAACCGACAGAAAAGGTGGCTCCGGTTTTCTTTTAAAGCCAATTAGGTGCATCCCTCCTGCTTATAGCAAGCTGCTGCTGTGCCCTGGACCAGGAACAGCTGAGCTCTCCCGCATCAGTATTTAGTCTTCAGGGTTCTCCACTTTTCCTTTGTGCCATAAATGAAACTCAGCTTCCTATGCTGCTCTGTAAAATTGCCTTTTAACTGGTTTACCAGGCTGCGTTTCCTTAGGCAGCTGCACTAGAGTCACTTATTTACTTCTTAAGCATGGCCCTGGGCTTCTGAATAGCCCATTGAGGCCCAGCTGTATTTTGATAGCAGGCACATTGTATGGTAGGATTCTATCCTCCACCTTTCACTTGCACTTCTGGTAGGTTTCTATCCTTGCAGAGCACAGTCGTGCCACTGTCAGAGCAGTCAAGAAACGTGCCAGGAGCTGACTCAAAACAGGGATTCTCAGTTACTTGCCTACAACCCTGCTGTGTGCAGAAGGAAAAGAAACCAGCAAAGAGACTATTTAAAATGGAGTGAGCTGAAGGATTGTTGTATTCGGGGGAACATTAGAAAATCAACCTTGCATCTGGGGAAATAGGCTGGAAAGAATCTCATTGAGTTACATTCAGTGGAAGAATAAGGGTCATCTCTGTTCTATGGTCTGTGAAATTAACTATCGCTGAAGAATGTTGAAAGGGAAACAAGAAAATGACTGGGCACGGTTCTGTTTTCCAAAAAAGGCACTGGCGGAAGTTGCATCTCAATCCTTTTCTTTCATTTCAAGAGCCAGCATTTCAGGGAGCAATATTATTGTATATTATTTGTATTCCGGTAGCTCCTACGAGCCCCTGACCAAGATGGGGGTCCCATGCAAAAATATACACCCAGTCCCTGACCTGAAGAGCTTACAGCATTGCAGGACTTTTCATGTTGATAGACATTGTGTAAACCTCTAGCACGCAAGCAAAAGGAATGACACAATTAGTTATGAGTCAGTAGCAGGCTCTTAACCTCACCTGAGCCAGCCTCTAGAGAGAGACATGGTCATTCTCTCACTCATATGCACGCTGACAGAGCTAAACCGTTTTCTCATTTCATGCTCCCCCGGCTCATAGAATGAGCTTACCAGGCATCATGGTTAGAGATGGTCTGAAATCTCTAAATTTAGAATTTTTCATAAGAATTTTGACAGATCCCTGCTCCTTCCCTCTCTGCATTTTGCCATGTTGCCAACTCTCATGGCTTTATCTCAAGTCTCACCATAACTGGTGTTTTTCTTTAAGCCTTAGCTCCTGGAGTCAAGTGATTATGCGAGAATCTTGGTTTTATTGTTTAAAAAAAAAAAGAATAAATTTCTAGTCATTGTGGCGGCAGAAAAAAGCTTGAAAATACGAGACCTACAAGATCAATACCCAGCAGGCAAAAAGAACACAACATTGATTATTGGTTTAAAAACATCTTTTGATTTTTTTAGCCAGCCTTGTGATTTTGAAAGGCTTGGGGTTGGTAATGCTATGTTTTGTGAGCAGCTTGAATCACGATGTTGTGACTCGAATGCACAAAACCAGCTTGGACTTTGAAGGAAGATGGAAGGTTTCTGTCCATCAGAGATCTAACTGAATGCATGAGGCGTGAGTTTCTGGCCACTAGGGTGTGTGAAACACAGGGATATTTTTTAATTGAAAAAGGAAAGTTTTATGTATTTTGTTTTAGATTTTCAAAAAGCAGCCAAATTTCTCCCTCCTCCCCCCCAAATCCTTTTTTTAATTGAAAATGTAGGGTTCTGTTGGCGGGTGTTTTGTGAGATGACCTTGTGTGGTTCTTTTCTTGAGCAAAACAAATGTGGTTTTCCAGTTTTCCAGTTCCATTATTCCTTGTAGGCTTTGTCTATCCTTGGAGCCAGTAATTCCCAGCTCCCATAGACATACCCATGGCAGCATTGCTCCTTCTAGTGCACTAAAGCTAACAATGGAGCCGAGGGGAGCACAGGCGGCAGCTTGGGCCAGCTGTCTGAGTTGGGGTGATGGAAGCTCCTTAAAAGTGGGGAAATCACTGGTGCCTGAACTGTGGTCCTGCCCCTCCACACCACCCCTTCCTCCTGAGTCCCTGCCCTTGCACTACCCCTTCCCCTGAGGCGACGCCCTGCACCACCTCTTCCCCCCAAGACCCCATCCCCCACTCAGTCCTTTTTGCCCCCCTCTCCCCCAAGTTGCTTGCCCTTACTACTGGTAAAAAGTGATGGGGCCATAACTCCCTGGGGCCCCCTGTTCTGGCGTCCCTGGTCTTGGTACAATGCAGCCTGAGCCCCTGGGTATGTACTTGGGTGGCTAGCACCAGCCACTGCCTGTACTATCCCACCAACGCGGCTATTTTTAGTGTGCTAGCTCTGGCAGAGCTAGCATGGGTACATCAGCGCAAGTTGGGAACTGCCATTCTTGAGAAACTGTTGAAAAAATGACCAAGAAATAAAATGTCATGGCAGAGAGAGTAAAAAAATGTTCTTTTTTTTTTCATTTTCAGGTTGTCGAAAATTGCAAACATAAAAATGTTTTGGCATTTTCTGAAGCTACAAAAAGTTTTAACAGAAAACATTGGATTCTCGCCCCCCACTCCCACCCCCGGCCTGGAAGGACTGCATGTTGGTCAACAGACTCGATCCTGTGGGGCTCGTGCTTAGCTGTGTAAACATTGTAGCTTGGGCTCTGAGGCCTAGGGAGGTGGGTGGCCTCAGAGCCAGGTCCAGCCTGAGCCGCAGCTTAAAAGTGCTGTCTACACAGCTGTATTTAGTGCCAATGTGCGAGCCCCTTAAGCCTGAGTCTGTTGAGCTGGGTCGGCGGCTTGCTGCCGCTGCCTTTGTAGACGTACCCGAGGGGAGTGTATTAGGCATCGCTCCTGGTTGGCCTGTTCATTGTCCCATCCACGTGGCCCTCTTCCTCTCCTCCCTGTTCTGGCCATGCCGGAAACGCCAAGCAATTACCAGATCGTTTGCCCCAGGCGTTCAGAAATCATGAGTTGGGTCACGAGATCGGCTTACCACCTATGAGATTTTTTTAAAATTAAAAATCTGCGGGAGGTAGATTTATTTGCCTGGTCTCTTTTGAGCCTTGCTTGGGGAAACTGCCCACATCAAAGCGTGCGTGAGCATCTTTAGGGACAAATTCAAGGTGACAGCCAAGGCAGAAATACAGAGTGCCCTGCTGGCTTCTGGGAGGGGACTTGCAGCCTCCTCTGAGAACCCAGTTGCCTCTCCACTCTCATCATTCCACACTATCCAGTCTCCCCATCTGGCGAGTCGCTACAGTCACCCACCCCCACATTTTCCCTTCCCTTTCCCTTTACAGTATCCTACCCCTGACCCTTTCCTTCTGCCACCCCCAATTCCCCTGCACCCTCCTCAAGCAGCCCAGTGCCCCCCTCCCACCTGCGCTCTCAGATCCCTTGCCAAGGATCGCTGGGGTGGTGGGAGCCCCGCCCCACAGCCCCATTCCTCAATATGGTTCCAAAGCAGTGGCTCTAGGCTGGCCCTCTGCAGCAGTAACAACAGAACACATCTGTGGGAATCAGCCCTGGCCTCTTGGTACTGAACAGGTTTCAAAGCGTCCCAAGAGGACTCAGAATCTTCTTAAGAAAAATCCTGGTGCTGGGTGATCCAGTGGCACTGAGTCAAACCCATCCCTGCTGTAACTCCGCAGACTTAGATCGGGGATAAATTTATCCCTCCTCTCCTAAGAACAGAGAGCAGAGTGGCACAGTCCTGTAGTGACTACAGTGGCAAAAAGCTGTGTTTACTGCTTGGGGAGATGAATGATTATAACACATCCCTGTATTCCAGTAGCACCTGAAGGCTCCAGCTGAGATCAGGGCCTCATTGTGCCAGGTGCTGTGCGAACACATGGAGCGGCTCCTCAGCTGGTGGGAATGGTCATAGCGAAATGGAGCTTTGCCAGGGTCCACCAGCTTAGCCTCTTCTTCGGAAAGAGAGAGAGCCCCTGCCCCGTGGAGTTCACAGTAAATGTAGAGGAGGCAGCCAAAGAGGTGGCAGAAAGGAAGAACTATCCCCATTTCACAGGTGGGAACTGAGGGCCTCTCTGCCTGAAGCATCTGTTGCTGAATGCACTGCTCACTGGAGTTCCCTGCCAGGAGGTCCTCTTCCCTAGGGATCAGACATGCATGACGTTAACCCCTCGTTACCAGCAGGCTGTTGGTTGTGGGTGGTTCTCTAGAGGCAGAGGAGAGAACAGAGTGTGTGTGGCTTGGGTTCACTCCAGGGTTCCCCTCAGCAGTCTGGCCACAGAGGGGCCCTGCTACTGGGTTTCTAGTTATGTTATTTTAGTGCTGGCTTGCCAGCCTTGGGGACGGAGATCCTTCTGATCCACACAGCTGGGAGTGCCAGCTGGCTTTGTCAATGAGGAGGCAGCATGGCCCTGCAGATAGGACATCAGAGTCAGGGTGCTTGGGTCCTGTTTCTCACTGTCATTGATGTGCTGTGTGGCTATGGGCAGCTTGCTTCTTGCCTCAGTTTCCCCACCTATAGCATGGAGTGAAGGATACCCGTGCCCTTCGAGAGCATGAGTGGGGAGGTGTTACATTAATGTCAGCAAAGACAGAGCACACTTTGTCCCGTGAAATTCACACATACTGTGTTCGGTCTGCGGGAGGAGCATTCAGAGCAGCCCCAAGGGTCTGATCTTTCTTGCTCCTTGTGCGCTCATCTACACCAGCGTGAAGTGGGCGTGAAACATCCAGACTGGTGCAAGTTCCTGAGCTGGGGATGTTACAGATGTTGGCTCCCCACCTCCTTCGCTCTGGGATGAAGGTGAGGTGCCCCATCCAAGGGCCGGCTTAGTTGCTGCTTTCAGCAAATCCACTGTGGTTTGCAGTTCAGCACATACTGTGCCAGGAAATTCTCCACAGCTTGGTTTATCAAAAACTTCAGCTGAAAAAAAAAGAGGCATTCTTTTCCCCCAGCCGAATGGCTCTGGTTTACTTGAAGCTTTTAGAAAATGATCTTATTTTTGTCTCTGAAAATTACCTGCAAGGAGGTGAGATCTTACACCAGACTGGCCGCATCCTCCCCTCACTTACACCTGGGGTGACCCCAGTGCCTTCTGCTGTGAGTCAGTGAGCCTTCCCCGGCATTAGCCAGCAGTTTGCATGTTCAAGGTTCGTCCCAGGGGAAAGGAGATAGCAACTGACTTCACAGGAGAACCTAAAAGCTGAATTTAGCCTGGATTTTTCTCATTCCTCAAAATCAGAGGAACGCATCACAGGCATCAGAGACTGGCTGGCTAGGAATATAATAACTGGCAGCCAGGACTCCTGGGTCCCATTCAGAACTTAGCCATTGACTCCCTGTGTGAACTTGAGTGAATCACTGAAGCCAGTATTTTAAACAGTGGCCGGAGATCTGTGAGCGTCACTAGCTGGGTCCCTGACTCTGTCCATCTTAGGGCTGGGTTGCAAAGGGGCTTGGATGGAGCGGTGGGTGCAGAGCATTTCAGGGACTCAGGCCCCAGGTGTCTATGCAATTGGGCGGTTGTTTTTTAAAATGCTGGCTTTAACCACTCTGTGCCTCAGTTTCCCCACCTGTAAAATGGTTAAGGGGTAGTGGCAGGCTTATTTAGTTAATTGCTATCAGGCACTTAGGACCCATCAGGTGACAGCTGCTATAGAAAGACAAAGGATTATTAATAGCTAATAATTATTTCCAGGTTGCTCCCCACAGGTGGTCAGCAGGTTGGATCAATCCCATGTCTGGTGGCAGCACATGCATGTCAGGCCTTGCTGGCTGCCTGCAGGACAGCGTTGTTTGGCGCTCATTCTAATTAGCTCTTTTTAAGTCCCAGGAACAGCCTCTAATGGGATTGGAGCCTGATTTCCTGCCCCTGGCTGGGCGACATGCTGTAGCCGCCCCAGTAGTGATTGGCAGGGCTACACAAGGTGCTGGAACTGCAGAGTTTGCCTCTTTCAGACCACATTTATCAGAGATCTCTGCCTGGATCTGGGGCTTGCTTTCTTCCCGTTACCTTTGCGGAACCAATTACTTTCATAAGCTGCTGAAAAATTCAAGAGGCAGGAGACGCCACCTACCACGATAGGTGATCTCGCATTGTAGGTTCCAATGAGCCTGTGGTGCCCGGGTAACTTTTCGCAGTGGTGACCAATGTCTGTAATGCTGGGCTCTGCTGTAACAGGCACTGTGGGAAACAAAGATCCACAGCTCATGGCCAGTTGCCCGAGTGCTGCCACAGCTATGCAGATGTGCCCTTCTCACAAGCGGAAACATCCATCTGTGACCTAAGGAGTTTCCGTCCTGCAGGAGCTCCCACGCGGCACTGCTTGTCCAGGCCCTCTTGTATGATTCTGATATGGAAGGAAATCCACAAGTAGGCTTGGCAGCATCTATCAGTCCTGGGCATATTGGGGCTAGCCAGCTCCAGAGCCCAAAAGCACTCTTGTAATAACAGCTCATGGCTGAGCCTGCTGCCCAGGGCGGTGCTTCATTTAGGCGACCTAGGCGGTCGCCTAGGGCACCAGGATTTGGGAGGACAGCGACTGCTCCGGTGGACCTCCCGCAGGCGTTCCTGCGGAGGGTCCGCTGGTCCCGCGGCTCCGGTGGAGCATCCGCAGGCACGCCTGTGGCAGGTCCACCGGAGCCACAGGACCAGCGGACCGTCCGCAGGAATGCCTGTTGGAGGTCCACCGGAGCTGCGGGACCGGCAAGCCGGCCCTGAGCCTAGGGTGCCAAAAACCCTGGCGCCGCTCCTGCTGCTGCCTGCATTCTAGAGCAAGAGAACAGAACCAGGGCTGCATCTACACTGACAGCAGCACGCCCCAGGGAAAGGCAGGCTGCATCCACACTTGTCACTGCGGTGTGTGGCTCCATACGGCAGTGAAATGGCTCTGCAAGGGGCAGGCAGCGGGGAATAGCTCCAAAATAGCATTGTAGCTGTGGGAGGCACTGCTTGGGTGTGTACAGAGCCCATGGAAGATATTTGTCTTCGGATTCAAAGGCTTAGGGCACCTTACTCCCCTAGGCCATGCCTTGCCGTCTACGCTGCTAGCTAGGCCCAGCATGGCTATACTGTACGCACTACCCCAAAGCATGAGCCGGAAGGGAGGAACTTGTGAGTGAGGCAGTGGGCTTGGAGACCCTAGTTCAGTGCCTGGCTCAGCCACAGACTCCCTGTGTGACCTCACTTCACGCCTCCATCCTACCTTGCGGAACTGGGATAATAAAACATCCCAGGAGTGCCGAGAAGATCATCCCATTGAGAATGCTTGTGAGGCACTCGCTTGCTTTGCAGAAGGGGCATGTAAACAGCGAGGAACCGGGGTCTGTCTTTTTAAATCTCTGCCAGCGCAGTGATCTTTATAATACTCAGCGGGCATTACTATGAGGAGCCAGCAGACTGGACTCTGAATGCCCCCAAACTGTTGGGCTGTGGAGTGGTCCCTTATTAACTAGAGACCCCCACTTGAAAATGTCTGCTAGCATTGAGAGCCCCCAGTAGCTCATTGGGTCCCAGCAGGCCTGCACTGCAACTGTACAATACTTGCATTCTTTAGTGCAGCACACACCAGCAATCGTGGGTCTGATTCTGAGCCCACTGATATGAATAGAAAGACACTTCCACTCTGCACCACTTGACTACAGTGGGCTTTGGAGCGGGCCTATAAATCAAGACACTCCGGGGCCTGATTTTTAACAAAGCTAGACTTATAAATGCATGTGCATCCGTGCACCACATGTAGATCTGGTATTGGCACAGGTATGTGGCCAGTTATGCATCTCACTGGTCACACGCAAGTGCCCAGCGCAGATGCCTAGTCATAGTAATTGCACATGCAAATTGGGTGCACAATTACACCTGCATTCATGTGCATACATTTTCAAATGTGAAAAAGACCCTCCATTTAGAATGACAATCCTGCAGAAACTGAGCTCTGTTTACATCGGCAAGGTTAACCTGTGGATGTCTTTTTCGATCCACTGCTGGGGTGCAAGTCCCTAAAACTTGCCTGGCCAGTTTTGCTTCCAGGTTGTGTAAAATTTATAGACTGATGTGAGCTGAGGTCGTATCTATAGCCTGAGTTGGTGACAAATGCTGTCTGGTTTTTGTTTGCATTTCTGTGTTGCCTTCCAGTTGAGGCTTTCAAAGTCCACGTGGCCTAGTGGCTAGAGCAGGGGAGTGGGACTTAGACAATCTGGGTTTTATTTCCTGTGGGGGAGACCTTGGGCCAGTCACTTCACGACTCCATGCCTCAATTTCCCGGTATGTAAAATGGGGATAATGCTATCAACCTCCTTTGTGAAGCAGTTTGAGATCTACTGGTGTAAAGCTCTAGATAAGAGGTTTCTAACCATCAGAGCAGTGAAGTTCTGGAACATGTTTCTAAGCAAGCAGAGTAGTGGGGACAAAAAACCTAATTTGTTTTAAGACAGCTTGATAAATTTATGGAGGGGACAGTAAAATGAGGTTGCCTACCATGGCCCATGGCCCATCCTTGAATGTTATTAGCAAATATCTCCAGTGACCAGAGATGGGACTCTAGAGGGGGAGGGCTCTGAGTGACAACAGAGAATTCTTTCCCAGGTGTCTGGCCCACATGCTCCAGGTTTAACTGATTGTCATACAATATTTGGGATCAGGAAGGAATTTTCCCCCAGGTCAGATTGGCAGAGACGCTGGAGGTTTTTCGCCTTCCTCTGCAGCACGGAGCATGTGACACTTGTTGGTATGAACTTTACTAGAGTAAATGGTGGATTCTTGTCACTGGAAATCTTTAAGTCATTTTTTGAGATCTTCAGTAACTCAGCCAGAGGTTAGGGGTCTGTTACAGGTGTGTGTGGGCAAGGTTCTGGGGCCTGTGATGTGCAGGAAGTCAGACGATGAGTCTAGAGAAACTGGGCCTGAATCTCCAAGTGATACTTAGCTGTACCTGGGCCCAGTTTTATTTATTTATTTATTTATTTGGACTCTTCCTGGCTGTTTTGCTGCTTTTCTTTCCTGTCAATCTCCATTGGCCAGGGAGCTTACCGCTGGGCCTGATCCTCAGTCACTGAAGGCAGTACTGAGCCCTGTGTTTTCAGAATCCTGTTTGATGGTGTGAGGCACGAGGAGGAAAATGTTCCTTTGATGTTAGTAAATGGAGCAGCAGCATGTGACCTCATCAGCAGGGCTCCATGAGCAGCAAATAGGGAAGCCAAGCTGTCCTCTGGGTTCTGCGGAGTGGGCCTCAGGCAAGTTGGGTCCAGTTTCCAGCATTGCAACAGCCCTCAGGCCAGTCAATTTTATGTCTCTGTAGGATGGGGGATAATTCTTCCCCCACCGTTTGTCTCTTTAGGTCCTGATTCGGGAAAGCACTTAAGCATGTGCTGCCATGCTACCCAGAACAGGGATGCTTTCCTGACCCGGCACCTTAATTATACGGCAGGACTGCCTCTTACTATCTAGGGCGTGTCTAGACTCGGATGATTGGGGGTATTTTGAAATGTGTTAGCCAGAGGCCTGCTCTCAGTCGTGGCAAATCGGTGCGGTTGTAATGTAGATAACCAATAATAATGTGCTGGGTGGAAATGCTCACATTCCCTTACAGATCGCTTGCGAGCTAACAGGCACTGGGCATTCACCATCTTTCATTTTTCTATTTGAATCTACCCTAAGTGCTTCTATGGTTTCTCTTTACTGTAGTATCTGAGCTCCTTGCAATCTTTAAGGTACTTATCCTCACAGCACCCCTCTGAGATAGGGACCTGCCATTATCCCCGCTTGCATTCTGTGAAACCAGCTCCGTTCATTTAGGAAGAGGCCCAAGAAGAGAACAAACAGTTAAGAAAGGGGTGAAATGGATTTATTTTTCAAATGTAGAGGGGGCGGGGGCACAGGTGGAAGAATCACATCTTCCTTGTTAGATATCAACAGTACTTTAGCGTTGGTGTTTAAAATTCCATCACTCCGGTCCACTTCTGTTTATCATACCATTTCATAATTTGCAGATTGCAATGGCTGGAGCCACCTTCCCAACCATCAGAAAATCATTATCCAGGAGAAAATACTTCTTATGTTAGGAGGTATTTAAAACACCCAACCTCTGGGTGGACAGGGTTAAAAAACCCAAACCATTTGTGGTGATTATTTTTAAAGCTCCAAGTTGAGACATAAAAACTGAAAATGCAAAAAAATGATCAAAACGCAATCAGCAACTAAGTTGCAGCTATTTTAAACCTCTCGCATTTCCCTTTATGTTTGATAAGCTTTTCTGTCCTCTAAATACAGAAGCAAAGCCCCAGCCGTGAATGTAGCCGTTTTCTTTAGTAAGAGTTATTCCAATCCTGCCTGAAATCCAGGTGTGTTTGGTTGAAGTGACAAGGAGTTTCACTGCTCCACTAATTTCTAACCCTAACGCTATGGGGTAATCAGTGCAATTGCAAGGACAGCGGGAAGGGATTTAATGAGCTGTGGCATGTTCAGCCCACAGTCAGCATGAAGCGATGCAGTGCAAGGAAGCTTTTGGCAAACAATGATTCACATGGATTGTGGTTCCTTGAAACCACACGCTATCGGCCCGATCCTGACACGGTGCCTAGGCAACGTGAACAGCAGATGTTCAGCACCTCTTTGGATCAGCTCCTTCCTTGTAAAATGATTACACCCAAAACGGTTTTGGGGTCTGATCCATGAATTAATCAGTGTAAAGCAACCCATTCATCTCAATGGACTTTGGGTCAGGCTCTGATTGTATATTTTGATTTGAATTTTTAGGGAGCAAGGTTCAGACGCTGCCAGCTGGAGGGTTCTTGTTCCCTTAAATCACTGTTCACTAAAGTTTCCCAAGAATTAACTTCTTAACATTAACTTAGGACCCACAAAGGTCAAATGGTTGAGACCTCTCATTGATTTCATTGGTCTTTGAATTCGGGCTTCCGTTCAGTTAAATTGATACTGTGACTCAGCTTATACATCCAGTCTCAAATATCTCATGCTTTGTAAGTTGATGTGTTCATTTTATTTTTAACATTTACCTGTTCTCCTTTTTTGGGGGGTTGGTAGATAATATTGAGTCGCCATTTGTGTTCTTTTGACCTGCCTATCTGTGCTTTCAAACAGAAATATCAATGACATTTTATTTGTTAAAAAGCAGTTTATAGAAAGTGAAGATGAATGTAGACATGCTGTGCATATAAAATAAATGTACCCTCGGTAAAAACCCACTGACTTCAATGAAGATAAAATAGTGATGAATTTGGCCCATTTATTTAGAGACCCAAACAAAATTACATTACTCTCAGTTGTTAATTTCTTAAAAGTAGCATTTTGGTTGGTTTTTTAATTATGTTTATACAGATTATACAGATATACCAACAGATTGTTTTATTCTAGAGTGACCAAACTTTAAAAGGATGTTTTCAATTTAAATTTTACCCTAAAATTGAAGGGCAAAACAAGATTTTATAAAGTCTACGCCCCTAAGAAATGTTCTCAGGGCTTCAAACAAAAATTCTGGTGGAAACAACTAAAACCAATGAGTATTCCCTTCCCGAAAGTCAAAATTGCATACTAAGAATCTTTAAGTGAAATTGACTATAAATAAAAATTAAACTGACTTTCTTTGCTTTTCATTCTGCAAACTGAGAGAAATGCAAAAAGTATACCAAATGGCAAATGGAGCAGACTTTTAAACTTCCCTTTTTAATAATGAAAGATGCTGTTAGTATCATAGGGAAAGGCATTTGTTTCTGTACAACGTATGATTTTTAAGTCATTGGTGTTCCTTTAAATAGTGCTTCCCGTTTTCTTGAAGACTTGTTGAGTAGCAGATGAAAGAAGCAAACAGTGGGAATCTAAACACTCAGAACTACGCTGAGAATGACCAAGAAAAAAGTCTTGGTGGCCTTCAAAATTCTTCCCCTCCCCCCCCCCCCGCCCCATAAACCACAGACAAAAACACATCCTAGGTGGTCAAAGAGGCAAAGCAATTGAATTACACATGATTGTTCTACTGGGATAAAAGCTGCTTTGAATTGCCCTGATTGATCTGGCTAGAGTCAAAACGAGGGCAGATCCTGCAGCTTCAGTATTTGTACCTTTGAAAAGCCAATTTGGCGAACAGCGTAACAAGAGACTAACAAGTGGATGGACATATGGGAAGGCAAAATAATGGTGTATTATAAATACTGTGTAGATGTGAACTGAAGTAAGGGCATAACTCCATATGGCATATTGCTGATCTGCAGTTGGTCCATGAATGACAATAAGATTTATGGGTCAGACCATCTGAGCAATTTCATGCCAGCAGTGAGGGTGGAACCAGATAGAACTGGATTTATTCAGATCACCTGCTTCTTAGAAAACAATAAGGCAGCTACCAACAGCTGTCCAGGTTGGGACCATTGTGGCATTGCCACAGTTGACAGCTCTGATACCTTCCGTTAAAAGATTTAATGCTGCCATACTTAAGGGGAAAATAATGCCAATTCCACCATTGGCGTGAATGCGGTTGTCAATCCCTATTAATCAATCCCATTGATCACATTACCTTGAGTATATGTGTGTGGGTAGAAACCTGAGGAAAGAATGCAAAAGCTGTATTTAATTTAATCTTTATTCAAATGCACGTTGCAAGCTGTTGGGGGCCGGAAATACTTAAATCAAATGTAGGGTATGAAAAAACCCTATAATTTCTGTCTCATAATAAGTGGGGTTTTTGTTATTTAATGTGTATACTAACCCTGGGCTGATATAGGACCATGTAACAAACACAAGGCCCTCCAGTCCTTACTTACATGCATAATCCTTGCCCACAGAAGTAACCTTCTTGGCACCGCTTGTTTGATTACGACTGGCAGGATGTGGCCCATAGCTTATTGCGAGGCTGAATTCCTCAGCACTGGTAAAGCATTCCGAGATCTTAGGAAAGTGCAAAGCATGATTGATCAGTAATGATTATTTGTTCCTCTTAGTTTCTCTGTAATCCTAATTCAAGGAATCAGTTCAGCTTTGATTTATCAATGACTGCTGCAGATGTTCGGAAGAATTTGCTTTAGTATTAACCAATCGCTTGTTGCCGTATGAGATCGGAAGTGTGCACCGATAATCTGTTGTGAGGAAATGTCACAATGTATACATCGATCCTCCCAATCGCTCTCTGTCAAACTCCAAACCCAACCGTGTTTTTCATGACACAGTGCAATGTGTGGCCTTTAAATTACACAGGTGTCTGATAAATCCAAGAGTATGTCTACACTACCCGCCGGATCAGGTAGTGATCAATCTATCGGGGATCGATTTATCAGGTCTCATCTAGACACGAGAAATTGATCCCCGAATGCGCTCCCTGTTGACTCCGGAACAAGGCAGAAGTGGAGTCGACAGGGGAGCCAATCTAAGTCGATCTAAGATATTTTGACTTCAGCTACACTATTCTCATAGCTGAAGTTGCGTATCTTAGATCGATTCCCGCCCCCTACTCCAGTGTAGACCAGGCCCAAGAATGTGGCAGAACCTGGCAGCAGTTTGACGTTGCGTATGACTTTAACTGAAGTGAAAGTAATGCAAACAGATTTCTGGGCTCCCCTTTGATTATACACGATGAATACCTTTGAGACTGGTGTTTGGGGGTGAGGAAGAGCACAGGGCAAGGAAGACTTGTAGGCAAAAATACTGATGTACGTTTGTGCCTTTGCACTTCCAGAGGAGAAGGGTTTTTTTTAGTTTAATTTTGTATCTGACTTTTGAGTAAATAGACTTCACTCACAAAGTGATGCTTCTAAACTCCTCTTTTTTCCTTTTTTTTTTGGACCCGTGGCAAATGCACAACCATGTAAATACAAGGGCAAAAGCATTTGTGTACTAAAGTGGATTTGTCGGACATGCTGCATGTCTGTAGATTTTAGTGGCTTTATCAGGCATCATTTACTAATGCAGCAGGGAGCAGATTTTGAATATAAAGTAAACCAGTGGAAATGAAGATACGTGGCGCCTAGAAACAAAGAAGGATGATGCAATGGTTTGGGTGCTAACCTGGGACTCAGAAGACCTGGGTTCTATTTCCTGATCTGCTACAGGCTCCCTGTTTGATCTTGGGCTTGTTCTCACTGAAGAGTAAAGCCAGGCTCTTTGTTGGGTGTTGCTCCTGGCCATCTACAGAAACCTCTGGCACAAGTGTGGTGGCGTTTCAACCTGGCTACCTGTCTTGGTGGGGCTATAGAGTAAAGCCTGAGTGTTGCTTTCACCTGGCCACCTTGCAGCGAGGATGCAGGCTAAACCACTCAGTGCTGATAGCCCTCCAGTGCCTTCCCACAATTCCCCTGCATACCCAGAAGGGCAGGAAAGTTCTCCCACAATTCCCTGGAAAAGAATCACAGAGTGGCTCAGCTCAGGGCAGCACAAACCACTGAAGTCCTAGCACCTCCTCTGAGTGAGCACAGCACCAGCGTGGCTGCTCACCCCCAGGCAGGACCACCCAGGGTGCAGATCCTCTCTGTTAACTCTGCAGCACAGACATAGCCTTAGTCTCTCTGTGCCTCAGTTCCCCATCTGTACATTGGGCATAATATTCCCACTCTGCCTCATGAGGTTCACAAGGATAAACACAGTGACAATTGTGAGGTGCACAGACACTATAGCTATGGGGCCTCAGACAGAGAACTGTATGTATATATGTTTAAACATATCTGCCAAGTCTTGTGCAACTCCGGGTGTGATATTCAGATATTTAATTAACTAATTGGCATAGAACCCTAAACTTCAGCTTCAAGCACTGGAGGCTTTACTACCGGTGAAAGGCATTGGTCCTTTTTCTGTCTACAGGATAGCAGCCAGGCAGGCTTCCCACATGTTCTGCTCTCAGCCCTGGTCTGGGAGAAGGAGTTCGTCTAAAGGTAACAGGTGCAGATCAGTCTCCACAGCCCATTCAGGACTTGGCCTCTTTATTTCCTCGGCCACTTAATGCAAAGCCTGGTGGTGAGTTTGTGACAAGGGAGACAACTGAGACCTGCCAAACTCATCTCATGCAGGGGCTACCTGGGGTCCTTCAGAGGGGAGCAACTTTTAATCACTGTTGAGCTGGGCTGGATTACAGGGCTCAGAATCTCATTAGCAAAGCCTGGAGCCAGGTAGGCAAGTGTCACATTGCCCCGTTTGGGTCACCAGCAGGGATTGAGCCTGGGAACATACACACTTCCAATGTAGTTATACCCTAGGGTTACCATATTTCAACAATCAAAAAAGAGGATGGGGGTGGGGGGGAGCCCCACCCCCATCCACTCCCTCCCACTTCCCGCCCCGACTGCCCCACTCAGAACCGCCAATCCCCCCCTGCTCCTTGTCCTCTGACTGCCTCCTCCTGAGGCCCCCCCACCCTAACTGCCCCCCTAGGATCCTACCCCTTAACCGTTCCCTGACTGCCCCAACCCTTATCCACAACCCTACCCCCGGACAGACCTCCAAGGACTCCCACGCCCCATCCAACCACTCCTTGTCCCCTGACAGGACCCCCGGAACTCCCAACCCATCCAATTCCCCCTGTCCCTGGACTGCTCCAGTCCCTCTCCACACCCCTGCCCCCTGACAGCTCCCCGCAGAACTCCCGACCCATCCAACCCTCCCCCTGCTCCCTGACTGCCCCCCTTACCATGCCCATGCTGCTCGAGCCACTGGTTCCATGTGGAACCAAACCAAACAGGCTGCCCCACTGCCGAACACACAGTCCCTCCCCCACAGAGTGCTGAGGCAGTGGGGGGAAGGGGCTCTGGCTGCTGGAGGCCAAGGGGAGCAGCTCAATCAGGCCCAGCTGCCCTATCAGCCGTGCCGCACTCTGCATGGGGAGGGGAGCGGGGGGAAATCTCAGACCTTTCTACTACCTTATTACCAATTCCTCCAAGACGGCTATTTAAAGACGAAAAAGCCGGACACATCTGGGGAAATACGGCTGGACAGTAACCCTATTATACCCTATCTCTGCAGTTCCATGCTTGAGTTCCATCCGGCTCTCACAGGTGATTTCAAAACCCCTCCAGCAACATAGCCACACAGTTCACTTCTCGAACAGCCGGACAGTGAGCGCAGCCTGCCAGGTTAAATGTTCTGAGGCCTAGAGCTGGGCAGGAAATGGGTTTCCCATCCCACAAGCATTGCTGAGATTTCAAAAAACAAATTCCTGTGCTGCAGAGGGATGGAACCGAGACCTTTTCTGCTAGAAAACAGGGAATGAATGACATAGCCCAGTGGCCTCACATGGGAGACCTGGAGTCAAGCCTCTCCAAATCAGACAGCTTTTGGGGTGTGAACCTGGGTCTTCCACATCAAATCCTAAATTGGAGGGATTAGATCCTGAGTCACCTACATCCCAGCTGAGTGTCCCGACTGTTGGCTACTGGGAGGGGGGGCTGGCTTCTCATAATCATGGGCGGTGTCAATCCTGCATTTTCAGAGAACCATCATATCTAGCCTTTTGTTTGATGGTGAGGGGCCTGTCTCACTCTCAAGAGCACAGACTCTTGCCCGGTTTAAAGCAACAACTTTGCTGCAAAACTCTCCCTTCCTCCTTCCAAAACCAGGAGGATGCAAGGCCAGATCTGCAGCTGCCAAGTTTAGCAGATCGACTTGGGACATTGGGAATCTGCAAAGGATGTAATGAGTTTCCTCAAGCAGCGGCAGGGGGTAGGATAGGGAGCCATGCAAGACTTGGCAGCTGCGAAGCTGGGCAGGTCGGGAGGTGAGAGAGCGGCTGGGGTGCTGGCATGTGTCTGGGATTGCTGGGTGGGCTCTGGTGCTGGCAGGGTGCTTCTCTCCCTCTTCCTCTCTGGAGCTTGGCTGAAGAGAGCCTGACAGAGCTCTGCTTTGGCTTGTGGAAGCCCTGTTGAAAATGTGTGTAGTCCTTAAAGAAGCAGGATGTCCTTCAACATTTCTTTGTTTCCTCTTTGTTTCCCCACCCACTATGGTGTGGAAACACCACCTTGGCAGCTCCCCACAGCCCAACCTATGCGATAGGCCACACCCATTTCAAAATCCCCCGAATCGGGAAACACATTACACTATCACATGACTTGCTGGTGTTCTCGGTGTGGGACCAGAGGGCTAAGGACCCTAGGCCATGTCCTGCATAACCCTACCAGCAGGGCTAGAGTGAGCATCACAAAGTTGGGCCTCTTTTCCAGGTAAACCATCAGCAGACCCTGCCTTAAAGTGGCTGGTTTCAGGTCCAAGAACTGCGTTGCTTTTGAATGCTAGTGCATGTGATGTGCATGCACCCCTGGGCCTTGTCCAAAGCAGGACTTGGACTAGTTTTGGGGCAAGGTATGTTGCCTTCTGCTGGGTCAGGGCTATTGTGCTTTCTCCAGCAGTCTCTCATATGCACAGAAGATGGGGCAATGGTAGTATAGCTCTAAATGGAGAAGCAAAGCAAGATGTGTGACTCCTCTTCATTGAGCATACATTGACTTGTTCTGTATATATCACCAGTCCTTAGACACATGATGTCTAGTGGTTAGAGCAGGAGCCTGAGAGTCATGAATCTTGTTTTCTACTCCCACTTCTGCCCGCCCCTCCCCCCCGGCCCACTGCTCTGCTTTAGACAAGTCTGCCCCAGCTTTGTACCGTCGTTTTCCCAGTTGTCTAATGGAGATACCTGCAGGAAGGGCTTTGAGATCTGTGGCTGACAAGGTGCAGTGGAAGTTCAAAGTACTGTAGCACGACTGTGATAGAGCCACCCACTCAGAGATCCCTTTTCCAAACACCCCTGGGAGACTTCAGCGCAGGAGCTGAATTTCAGAATGGGCCTTTTTCTCAATAACAGGCTCAAGCAAAACCTATGTCCGAACCCCCGAGTGTTTGATAAAGCGAAGGTCTGAACTTTGCTGGTGGGGGCACAATAAATGTCCGGTGGCTGAAGATCTATAGGCATTTCCATAGAAAAAAACAGCGTTACAGCACTGCTGTCTCCAATCCCTTTGGCACTGGGCTTGCTATCTGCTGCAAAACACATGGAGGCTTTATGAATAACGATTTTTCTTTTAACCAGGGGCGATGCATAAACTTCACCCGGGTGAAATCAGATGGAAGCACCACCCCATACCGCCCGCCGCCGAAGCATGACGCCACCCCCCTCAACAACGCTCTGAGAAGCACCTCGCCTTCGGCCTCTCTGCAGCCTCCTTCCAGGCAGCCGCCTCCTGGACCACCCCCATCCCGAGTGCCCCCGGGACCTCCTCCAGCGCGCCCGCCCCCACAACCCCTGGCTTAGAGTGCAGCAAAAACCAAGATTGCTCTCTGCTGAGCATGGCATATTTATTGAGGCTTGGTTTACAGTCGAAAGATAGCGAAATTTGTTGCTGGTCAGCAAAAAAAAAAAAAATTGCCAAGCGTCAGTTTTACTGTATAAATATATTTATGCCACACGTGCTAAGTAAACATTCAGTGGATAATTCTGGAGCTACTGGATGTAGAACAAAACCGAAACAATCATCTAGACACAGCAGCAGTGTTTATATAGTTATATATACACACACACATCCTTCCGATTTATCCACACATGACATATGTATGACATTATATGTCTTATCATACATGAAAACCCAAGCCAGATACACATGCATCAGTCAGTCAAAAGGTGCCACCTGCAAATGAGTTGGGTGAACGTAGGGAATTGAAAGTTGCTTTTCTCCCCACAAACACAACGTGAACGTGGAGCTGTGATTACAAGGGATCATTCTCCTTGGTTTGTTCTGCGGGGGAATTTCCCTGGGTAATGATAACAGAGCAAGGTGAGCTATTCACCATGCAGTTCCAGTGATTTAGGATGTGGAATCTGCCCTGTGTCCCCTCCCCCCCCCATCCCCGAGAAGCTCAGTTTTGAAACCATAATCTTTGATTTAACTAGATTTGGCCTTTGTTCTTAATTTCATCGGACACAGGCCGTAAAGGCTAATTTGGGGTTCTGAAAACCTCAGACTGGGGCAGATCTTTCCAAAGTTCAGGGGAATGTGGAAAAAAGTTTCTAGATTTTTTGCATTTTTTAATTTTTATTTACATAAAAAGGCCTCCCACATGGAACAGAAATATATGTCCCTTATATGTGACTGCTACTGTATATAAGTAGCATGTTTGATACATCAGACATATGTGGGAACACACAGGGATTGATCCCATGTCTGTTTCCCATAGACTTCACTGCTAGCAGGAGCGAAGGATTGAGCTCTTTTATGATTCAGATGAAAGCACATCTGAGTCCTTTTATATATCAGAGACCCCCCTGCCCTCAATATGGAACATTACTAACTAGGTGTGTGTATAAAACACACAGAATCTGATCTGTCAGCATGGGCTTTTTTTTTTTGGTTTTTATTCATGCCAAACCTGTGGGACTCCCAAATATTGATGAGCCTCAGTTATGTCTGACACTAAGCAGAGACACAAACATATGCATGTAGGTGGGGAATATCTGACGTGGGATTATGGGGTGCCTCATGACTGGGGCTTGCTAAATGCTAAAGCCTGAGTGGTTTGTACCCAGCTCATCCCTAGCGAAGCAATGTAACTCATGGACTTACATTGCTCGCCCCATCCTGTATTATACTGCATCAGAAAGAGTGTCTTCAGATCCACGTGTAAATGGTATTACTGTAGTCGTAGAGCGGATGTCCATGTTGCATCATAGAATCGTAGGACTGGAAGGGACCTTGAGAGATCATCTAGTCCAGTTCCCTGCATTCATGGCAGGACTAAGTGTTGTGTCTTATTGGCATTGTCTATCTATTTGTGTGAGGGAGCAGATACAACCTTGCACCTGTTCTTGGCCATATAATCCCAAGAGGAAACTGTAGTAATGCCTTGCATTTACTCTCGCTTTACGGCATCTGCACTCCTGGTGTGACATAAAGAGGCCTTAGGGTAGATCAGAATCAGGCTTGTTTTTTCCTGTGGAAACACCCAGTTGCAGAACCCAATAACTAGCTCCCACCATTCTATGCTGATCATCATTACAGGCTGTGTGTACAGAACAGGGATGATAAAGGGCCCAACAAGGCCTAATTGGTAAAGACACGCAGCGCTATGGCATGCTGTTGGGCCATAAACTCAGCTCACAGGAATCAGGGTAACTCCACTGAAGTCAGAGGAGCAGCACCCATTTACACCAGCTGTGGATCTGGTCCCATTGACTACACTGGAATTGCTCCTGGTTTAGACCTGAGACAGCAAAGCACTGAAGAATGTGGTTAACTTTAGATCTGTGATTAAATTCCATTGAAGTCAATAGGATTATTTGCATGCTCAAATTGAGACATCACAGTGCACTGAGAGGAGAATCTGGTACATTACTTATAGCTCGGTCCAGTCCTACCTCCCTTACTCCACATGAGTGCGGTCTGCCGGGTTGGCCCATATGTGGCAGAGACAGAGGGAATGGCTTGTGTGGGTTAACATCTCGTATCTGGATTGCTCCCCCTCCATTTAAAGCATTTGCTTTGAGAGCAACACTGCCATATCTGCAGCCAATGTGACATCTAATTAGTCAGCAGTTGTTTGTTCTCACTGCTTTGAGTTGAAAAGCAAAAATAATGTGTCTTATTCTCCATTTCAGTTATGGCGAAACTCCACTGCCTTCAGTGAAGGGGACTGGATGAGCCAGGGGAGAGTGGGCATGGGCTGCCAACTCATGGCAAGACCATCCATTTAGCCCAGACTGGTAGTGACTGGAAGTTGGTGTTGCCTGATATCTCTTTGGAGGCCTCTCTGAAATGAGTTGGTGGGTCTTAGCCCAGCCCCTAGTGTACAGGTGTCTACATCACAATAAACAGTTGGCATTAACCGTCCCTCTTGTTGGCAATCTCAGCAGAGGCCGATAATTGAAATGACAAAGGATACTGAACATCCCTTCCAGCCTCAAGCGCTGTTATTGAGATCTGGCACATTGGTGGCGAAGCTTGTGCTGCTACTGCCTGTGCATATAGAAAGGACATTAGGGTTGTCAGACCTTTCACCAACACTTAATTCACCAGCAGGGGGGATTGAGGTACTATTGAGACCCACTGTGCTGGGAGTAAATAACAAGCAGGGGAACTTAACCTACAAAAACTGGTTCTATTTATAAAGTTTTTCTTGATGGGCCAGGGCTACTGTTAGCCAGTGAGAAAAGCAGCCAAATTCTGTCATCGCTTACTCCTGTATAAATCCAGAGTAGCTCCAATGACTTTTATGGAGTCACTGCAGATGTACACTCAGTGTAAGTGCGAGCAGAGTTTGGCCCAGGGATCTGTGTTACATATGCCAATGCTTAAAGGTTTTTCACAAGCTATTCAAACAGCTGACTCATCTGCAGATTGACAGGTATAACAACTCTTTTACCTTTGCAAAAATATGTCTACTCTTGGCTGTGCAAGGAATCCATCTTCAGTAAACCCATGTGCACAGCTGGGATTGCAGTTGTTTGGGATTCCAGACGATGAGATCCATTTGCAGTGCTAAATTCACCGCTGCATTACTCAAGCTTCATGCTGCTCTGACTCCATCTCTTCTAAAACTACCCCAGCATACAACTGGAGGAGGGCAGGGTGTTTCCGTTAGTATCTATGGCTAGAGAGTTAAATTTCCAGGAAATCGCTTTTTGTTTGTATTGCAAACCTGCCCCTGCAGTGTCTGCAACCCACGCACTACAGCTTTGTGTGAGCTGGACAGTGTAATTGGTGAGAAGCAAAAGGGAATCTGACCAATGTATTTTCATTGTTCGAGCTGAATGCAGCACTAAATGTAAATCTAGGACACTGGCAACAGAAATTACATTTGGACTTGGACAAATCTTTTCCATTTTTATTATTTCAGGAGTTACAATAACACAGGTGAAGCAATTTGGCTTTTTTGTAGTCCATTGGGTCAGAGCCTCGGCTGATTTAAATTGTCGTTGCTCCATGGACTTCAATGGAGCTGTGCCACTTTGCACCAGCTGAGGATCTGGCCCAGGATTTTTAACCTGACGGTGTCCCTTTCACTGGCCTGACAGTTGAATATGCTATTGTTGTTTTCCTCTGTATGTCTGGCCAATTGTGATTACAGTGCTCCATAGCAAACACCGTAAGGAAGTGTTTCAAAGGGAACAATTTGCCAGTACCTTGGAGCCTCCAGTCTCATTTTTACCCGTGCACCGTGAGTGTCTAATGCTTTTCCTGGCATGATTGGAGAATCTGGATTTGGGAGCATCTAGCACACACTTAACACTGGTGTAAACAGTAATGCAAAATGCAAAGCAGTGGAGAATCAGACTCCAAGTGATCAGGATTCATCCAAGACCATTGTGGTTTAGCCTATTAAGGGCTGTGTACCAACCTCAATTCATGATACATCAAGATCAAGGCTGTGGGTCAAACAGTCCTAAATCTAAAAAGGTCAGCTCCTATTATAGTGAGTGAGCTCAGTGATGGATTGATTCATGAACTGTACCAGTTCAGATGCACATGCACCTGTTGTTCTCTAAGCCTTTATATTCTTGTCATGGCTTTTGTCAAGGTGATCTGCACCATTTTTTGACTTTTTCATTTTAAAAAAGCCTTTTCCTGAGAAAGCAGCCCAGTTTCTGTAAATATAGAGAGTTTAACACAGAGGAGACAGGACACTTCTGGACTTTACTGCTGGACAGTTAGAGTAATTTATTAAAAGGGGCTTAAGGTGAATAAATACAGGTGGCCCAGGATGCTATGCATGGGAGTGTGGTAATACAGTCTGGTATTCTTAAATTGTTCTCTATAGCTTTGGGAAACAGGAATTATTGGGTACTGGTAGTACATTTAGACATTTGTTACTGATCTGATGCTTTCGAGTAATGCAAAACGTAGGAGAACCAGGAGATTCCTAACTTTTAACAATGCTTGAACAGATATGTAGATAATGATAGATTTACGTTTTGGGGAAGAGAGAAATTGCTTGGTTTATAAGGGAAAACAATGTACTGTACAAATATTTTCTAGAAAGATGTATGCTCTCAGAAGTAGTGGGGATGTGGGCTGACATGACAGCCATAAAACATTGGGGACAGAGGAAGTTGATGGACCGTGTTGGATTTCTTATTGCAAAAGTTTAAGGGGGTTCTTCATGGGGGTTTGTTACCGGTACATGTGGTACAACTTTCTGTAACTAACATGCTGCTTCCATGTTATAATTGTATAACCTTATGCATTTTGTGCGCCTGCTCCATTTCTCTGAAAAACCCTGCAGCAATAATATCTACATGCAAATGTGGGAAATGTAGCCAAAATCTCATAATCCAACATAATGTAGTCTTAATGGATTTTAAATCAGCAATAAAAGTGCTTAACGGTTACACATTAGAGCGAATGATTTCACTCCAAGGGACATTTTAAGTAGCCACAAGATTATCTGACCCTTTAATATACTGTTCCTCATTAAGCAGCAAAGAATCCTGTGGCACCTTATAGACTAACAAACCTATTGGAGCATGAGCTTTCGTGGGATGCATCCGATGAAGTGGGTATCCACCCACGAAAGCTCATGCTCCAATAAGTCTGTTAGTCTGTAAGGTGCCACAGGACTCTTTGCTGCTTTCACAGATCCAGACTAACACGGCTCCCCCTCTGATACTTGTTCCTCATTAGTTCACTCATGTTATAGGTAGAGCAAAAAACTGGGAATCAGAGCTCCTGAATGCCAGCTGGTGCTCTGCTGCTGTGCGAAGGAGTGTCCTGTCTCTGAAGGGACAGCCAGGTGCTCACAATCACAGCAGGAGATTCCCCGCTTCACCCTAGGACTGACTTATTTAAACAAAACCAGGGAGCTAGAAGTTATCCAGGTTGTCAGGTGTGTTTGATCTCCCTCTCCCTGGCTACAAGAGACTAACCTGAGCAAGCAGAGACTTTCTCTGAGGACTTGGGCAAGGAGCTTTGAAACCGAGGCCTCCGAGCTTGGATTACAAATGCTCCTGCCATGAGACTTTAAAAGGACACACGCCTATTTTGGTTGGTTGTTTTTGGCTTCCCTTGGCCCTGATCCTTTACAGAGGGAATATTTTTTTGCACCAACTGGAAAATAAGGTGGGGTTCGCCTGCAGTGCCACACCTGATCCCATGGGAGTGTGCAGGAAAGGCCCACACCTTTACATACTGACCCAATGGGCAGCTGTGTGCCAGCTGCTTGTTCTGTGACCCTCTTTTCCCATTCCTGAATGGGAGTGACAACCCTTGCCTGTCTTGCAGGGCTTAATTACTTAGGAGCACATTCTGATTTCATGTGCATGGCTGAAAATTCAGAGTAATTCCACTGAAGTCATCCGCCACAGCAGTTCACACTCAAGTCACAACTGCAAGGGTACTTTGCTACCTTGAGGGCTTGAGGTATATTTTTAACAAAAAAGATAGCTGAGATTCTGGAGCATAATTCTGCAGCATGGAGCGAACTCTAGGGAAAATTCTATAGCTGTTGGATCACGGGACATCCAGGGCTCTTCCTGTGGGGAGATCTTGCATTTCTTGCTCAAGCAAAGCTCCCACTGATTTTGGGAATCTTGCCTGTATAATGACGGAGGGATTGGCCCTGTAATTTCCCATCCCACGCAGCCTAGCAAGCCCTTTATTTTCTTGCTGGGAGCATTTCCTCTGAATCTCTTTGTGTCCCCATGGGGATAGAGACAGGGGCTTTTGCAGAGAAGCAGCGGAAGTGGAGAGGTCATGGGGATAGGCCACAAAAATCCTCGAGCCAGGCAGGCCACAATGACTAGCGACCAAGGCTGTGGCAAAGCTGCACACAGTCCGCACAGCATGTCAGCCACAGCCCCGTATGGAATGAGAAGGGGGAGGAAAGCGGCCAGGAAGCTGATGCATGCAGATCTGAGTGGGCAGATGCAAGCACACAGCCAGCTGGACAATGCAGAGGCTACAGGGAGGGGAGACCACAGGGAGGGAAAGCCAGGGAGCGCAGAGAACCAGATTCATCCCTATGCTGGCCTGGGAAGTAGCCTGTACCTTCCCTATTCAGGGATTGTAGAGGTGCTTTCTTGCTTCATAGTCCAAACAGGGCTTTGCTGAGGCACAGAATCCTGGGGGGGGATGCCCTGACCAAACTCCCTTCCCACCCCTTCTATCCCCACCACTCACTGACTACTCTGGCCCTCCCTCCGCTTCTGCAGAACACCAGGGTGTAGGGCAGAGGTGGGCAAACTACAGCCCATGGGCCACATCCGGCCCATGGGACCCTCCTGCCCAGCCCCTGAGCTCCTGGTCCAAGAGGCTAGCCCCTGGCACCTCCCCTGCTGTTCCCCTTCCCCCACAACCTCAGCTCACTGCGCCACCGGCGCAATCCTCTGGGCAGTGGGGCTCTGAGCTCCTGCCTGGCAGAGCAGCTGCAGAGCTGGCCTGACCCGGTGCTCTGGGCGGTGCGGCTGTAGCACCGCCAGCCACCAGTGCTCCAGGCAGCACGGTAAGGGGGTAGGGAGCAGGGGGAGTTGGATAGAGGGCTGGGGAGTTCAGGGTGGTGGTCAGGGGGCAGGGGTGTGGATGGGGCAGAGTGATCAGAGGTCATGGATGGGGGGGATTGAATGGGGGTAGGGGTCCCTGGGGGCAGTCAGGAAAGAAAGAAGGGGTTGGATAGGGCAGCAGGGGTCAGTCAGAGGTGGAGGGTCCAAGGGCAGTCAGGGGACAGGGAGGGGTGGATGGGGCAGGAGTCCCGGGGGGCCGTCAGGGGGCAAGAAGCAGGGGGGGGTTGGATAGAGGGCAGGGGCAGGGCCATGCCTGGCTGTTTAGGGAGGCACCACCCTTGCTAACTGGCCCTCCATACAATTTCAGAAACCTGATGTGGCCCTCAGGCCAAAAAGTTTGCCCGCCCCTGGTGTAGGGGCTCTGTAACCCCGGGCAGGGCTGGACACCTGACCTAGGACCCCTTTGCTCTGTAAAGGGGCTGCAGGCTAAGGGTCAGTCAGGCTCAGGGAATTGTATCACGGCCGAGCCCAATCCTGCTCCCCAGGAAAATGCCCTGTCATGATATAATTCCCCACTCTGAACCTTAGCATCCAAAAGATGGGGTACCAGCATGAATTCCTCTAAGCTCAATTACCAGCTTAGTACTTGTAGCACTGCCACCAACCAGGAATTCCA
>NC_133784.1:10949586-11102799 GCF_003597395.2 Chelonoidis abingdonii
CAGAAACTTCCCTCCCTCAAGATTTGAAAGTATCCTGTCCCCTGATTGGTCCTCTGGTCAGGTAACAGCCAGGCTTACTGAACTTGTTAACCCTTTACAGTCAAAAGAGATATAAAGAACTTCTGTTCTATTAACTCCTAGTATCTGTTTATGACACGCCCGGAGTTGGCTTAGTGGATCTGAGTGCAGCATTAAATCATTGGACCAAACTGGTGGCAGGCTCAGGCAGGCAGAACCTGTGCTGTGGCCGAGTGCGGGGGCTGTTATTCTGCTCATCCTTTAACCTGAGCCAAGAGCTTTTGCCCCAGGAGCTGCATCCCTGTATCATCAGCATTGTTGTTTCTGACAAACAGCCTGGCACAGGACACAATTCACCCAGTTGGGCTGCGTGGCCTCCACTGTTTTGCCCAGTTCTAACTAACGTTGTGCCATTGGGGTGTTACGGGAAAGGCAATCCTGAGCTCTTGAAAGGGTTCAGATGCACAAAAGCTCTTGGGGAGCCAGTAACAAACACCAGATGCTCACTGCAGCTGTTGCTGGTTAGTATTCTCATAACACTAGCTACAGGCCTGAGACACCGAATTCAGCTCTGACCTGAACTCCTCTAACCATCAGGAATGTTTGGCTCCAGGGTTCTGGTTCCAGCCTCTCTATAAATAGCCTGTTATGCTGATTTAGCACCTTCCAGCCCAACATCCTAGCTCAGAAGTACAAGCTATATTATAGACACAGACTTACCCTAGCCTGCTGCCCCTGAATTCAATGGCAGGATCCCATGGGCTGCAGCATTTGGGGCCAGAAAGTGAAAAAGACTGCCCGTTCCTGATGGAATGACAGGCCAGCTGGAAACTACCGACTCTGGCAGCTTGAAAAACCCTGTGCTGTGATCTTGAATGAGCACAGTGCTCTGACCATTGTGAATTATAACTCATCCGAAACTCAGCAGCTAAGCAGCACAGTCCCTCTAGCTCAGGGGTGGGCAAACTTGGGGTTCTGAAACTGTATGGAGGGCTGGCTGTAGTGTATTAAATTGATCCCCGTAGGAATGTGCTACTTACAGTGCACCAGGATTGGTAGCTGTAAGTACTACACAGTACATAGCACATTCCTACAGGGAGCAATTTAATATACTACACACGGGGGCTCTCACAGCCACACTGCCTGTCAGGAACTCACAGCCGCGCTGCCCAGAATACAGGCAGCGCAGTGAGCTGAGGCTGCAGGGGAGGTGCTGGGGCTTAGCCTCCCCGGTTGAGAGATCAAGGGCCAGGCAGGACGGTCCTGCGGGCCACAGTTTGCCCACTTCTGCTCTAGCTCCGTGCACTGCTACAGGCTGGGGGCCGACTGGCTAAGTGTCTAGTTGGTAGCCGATATCAAGCGGAGTGCCTCAAGGGTTGATCCTGGGGCCAGTTTTGTTCAACATCGTTATTAATGATCTTGATGGTGGGATTAATTGCACCCTCAGCAAGTTCGCAGATGACACTAAGATGAGGGGAGAGGTAGATACACTGGAGGGTAGGGATAGGGTCCAGAGTGACCTAGACAAATTGGAGGAGTGGGCCAAAAGAAATCTGATGAGGTTCAACAAAGACAAGTGCAGAGTCCTGCACTTAGGATGGAAGAATCCCATGCACTGCTACAGGCTAGGGACTGACTGGCTAAGTGGCAGTTCTGCAGAAAAGGACCTGGAGATTACATGGATGAGAAGCTGGATCTGAGTCAGCAGTGTGCCCTTGCTGTCAAGAAGGCCAATGGCATATTGGGCTGTATTAGTAGGAACATTCCCAGCAGATTGAGGGAAATAATTATTCCTCTCTATTCAGCATTGGCGAGGTCACACTTGGAGTATTGCGTCCAGTTTTGGTCCCCCCACTACAGAAGGGATGGGAAAGAAAAATGATTAGGGTGCTGGAGCACATGACTTACGAGGAGAGGCTGAGGGAACTGGGGTTATTTACGCTGCAGAAGAGAAGAGTGAGGAGGGTTTTGATAGCAGCCTTCAATTATCTGAAGGGGATGGAGCTAGGCTGTTCTCAGTGGTGGCAGATGACAGAACAAGGAGCAATGGTCTGAAGTTGCAGTGGGGGAGGTCTAGGTTGGATATGAGGAAACACTATTTGACTAGGAGGGTGACGAAGCACTGGAATGTGTTACCTAGGGAGGTGATGGAATCTCCATCCTTAGAGGTTTTTAAGGCCCAGCTTGACAAAGCTTTGGTTGGGATGATTTAGTTGGTGTTGGTCCTGCTTTGAGCAGGGGGTTGGACTACATGACCTCCTGAGGTCTCTTCCAACCCTAATATTCTACTAGTCAAATGCTTCAGCCGGACAGGCAGCTTGCAAGTCCAGGCCCTGATGTGGTCACTTTTGTCCTCGTAGATGGTAAGCCCAGCTGGCAACTGAACCAGTGTGGCTCCCAGTTGTGGGATACATATCAAAGGAGGAAGGTGAGTATCAGTACGGCGGGGGATGGGGGAAGGGAGGGTGACTTGCTGTCTTACCACGGTAGGTATCCTACTGCTTTCCTGCAGCCACAAGGTGCTAAGGCTGCCACCTCTGATCTGCTGTTTCCCAGGAGAATGTCAAGACCAAAAGCCTATTTGTGAACACGTTAAGGGGGTCATGGCAAAATATAGAGACAGAAACTCCGTGGCCTGAAAGCAGCTTGTGTTCCACAAACCATAAACCCTGCATCTTCTCACCTGTCATGGTTACTCAGCGCATACTGAGTGCAGGGGAATTGTTTTCATTCTCTGTTCTTTACAGTTTACTGAGACCTCAGTCTTTTAAGACACATTTTGTACCAGAAATCCCGAGAAAATCCCAGTGGTGAGCAGCCTCTCTGAAGACTAGGTCTGCAAATGCTCTATGCCTCAGTTTCCCCATCTGTGAAATGGGGATAATGGTCCTGATACTCCTGTAGAAGGTGCTGTGAGATCTGCAGGTGGAAGGTGCTGTCTGATTTCTCAGTGTAATGGTGACAAGGAGAGTCACACAGGCCAGGAAGGCTAGAGACCCTTATCAGAAGGTTTGCTGCCCCCTAACAGGTAAAGCCAGGTATTACACTCCTGACTCCTATCACATAACCTGCTCTAGAGCAGACTTGGGGGCAAGTGACCACTGAGATGCCTGTGCCTCCAACAGGCTTTGGCATGTTCCCAGCCCCCTCTCTGCTCTTGCTGATTGCAGCTGTCCCTTCTTGAAGTAACCCATTGAACACACATGGGAATAGGCTCTGTTGCTGTGTAGCTGGCCCTTTAAGAGGACAGTGGCTTCAGCCCCATCTGTGACACAGCCCACTCTCCTCCCCAGGTGGGAAAAATGAAATTCATGGGCCCCAATCAGACTGCAGGGGTAGATAAGGGAGAGGCTGTGGGGAGGTACAGCAGGGCCTTCTTCAGAAAAGCTGTTGAGATGAAGAATGCACTCTGTATAAAGCTGTGGAAACCCTGCTTCAAGGGGAATTATTTTAGGAGCTGGATTAGATTAAGTAAATTACACCTTCCTTCCTCTACCCTGTATACTTGTGGGGGAATATTGTGTTAAAGCTTCTTTGCTGTGAGTAGATTATTTCTGGGACCCTTGGAGGGAAACTGAGGTGGGGGGCTGTAGAACTGCTCCAGGCCATGCAGGGGGCGCTCTGAATATGGTAACCCTCTTACAAGCCCATTTCCCTCTACACTTGGCACTGAGGAGCAACTGATCCCATTAATGTATGGGGAGGTCCCAGCAGGATAGTGTCCAAAGTGACCCCAGGTTGTGGGGCTGGCAGTGCCCCCTGAAGGACGATCAGTTTGAGGTGATCCTGCTTGGGTGGTGTTTGCTCTGGGTCCCTGGATGAATTCCTTTGTGTTCCTTTCTTAGAGACATTTGCACAGGCTTCCTGTTCTGTAAGGGCCTGATCCAAAACCCATTAGAGCTGACTGACAGATGGCCACTCATGTTGGATCAGGAGCCCATCTGTTCCTACCCACTTGCTGTTGCCTCAGTCCCATGGGTGGGGCAGTTCTGAGCAGCAGGGCCTGGCTCACACCCTGCATGAAGCATGAGAAGGACCAGGTTATAGGGAGTCAGGGCTTTGTATTATCAATGCACTGCACACACTCATCAACCCTCACAACTTCCACTCTAGCCAGCAGGGGCTGTGTCAGCTCAGCACCCTGATCACCAGGTCCCTTTAATTTGGGCATCTGCGTGGGGATTTAGGTGCCTCACTGCAGTGACCTGGGGGGCGGGGGGATTGCTGAATGCTGATCCCAGTTTTAGCACTAATGTACTTCATGGCCTTGGTCAAGTTGGTTTTTTGTGTGCCTCAGTTTACCCATCTGAAATGCTGAGCACCCCAGCCTGAACCTTTGGGCCCTGGTTCTCAGTGCTCAGCACCAGACACTGCTGTCTATCCCAAACAGTGCTCTGTGGGCAGCAGCAACTCTTGGGGTTCACTAAGGGGCAGGGCTGGGATCCCTGAGCTGCCCTGAGGGTGACTCGTGTGGTGATAGCATCCAGGCACCTTGCAATGCATTACAGCAGGGACCAAAATGAAGTGAAAGCGTAGCCTTTATGTGTGTTTGAAGCTAAGGAAAGAGCCTGGTGTCCATTTGCTCTCCTGGGCTTCACCATCTAACCCCAGTGTTGCTTTACCCAGCAGAAGGCTGCAGTGGTCTGGAAAACATGGGAGTAACATGCTGGGGAGAAACACTGCCACCCATGATCCTGCTGCTCTGTCTTCCCCGGCCCTGCTGCAGAGGGGTGAATGTCACCCTGTTACTGCAGCTTGCTGCCTTTGGGTTTGTTGGCCCTGAGCTCTGGGCTGGGCTCGCTGGTTTGGAATGTTAGTTAGCTCCAAAGGAGATGGAGGAGACTGAAACCCCACCCAAACAGGGACTTGGGGTGGCTCTCCACACCCTCCATGATTGCTCTTCCAGGTCTTCAGCTGGGAAAGGGGCCGTAGCCTTTCACACCTCTCATGTGGCTGGCTCGGATTAATTGCTGATTCAGTGGTCAGACCCTTGTCCCATCCCTCCTTCCGAACCCTCCCTGCAATAGATTCTGTGGGGCTGATGTAGCCCAGCTCTCACGGGAGGCTTTCCGTGCCCTACAGTCGATCTCCTGTTCCCGTTGTCTCAGTAGCAAGGCAGGGCTGTGCCATCTGACGTGCGAGGGGATGGATTCACCCAGGCTGCAGTCTGGCAAGAGGCCAAGGTTCAGGATCCAGGAATTGCAGGATTAGGGGCATCTAGTCCAGTATCCTTAGGGTGACCAGATGTCCCAATTTTATAGGGACAGTCCAGATATTTTGAGGTTTGTCTTATATAGGTGCCTATTACCCCCCACCCCTTGTCCTGATTTTTCATACTTGCTATTCTGTCTCTGACAGTCACCAATGCTAGCAGCTTCAGAGGAAGGAGCAAGAAGTCTTGTAGCAGGGAGTTATGGGATGATCTCCCCATCCCTGGAAAATTCCTTCCTGACCCACGATAGCCAGATGTCCACTCATGCCCTGAAGCAGGTGGATTTATCCGTTCCAGAACTCTTCAGTACATTTTAGTCCTTACTCTGGATATTCTTGTTATCCCTATAAATGATGCAGGTGAGTGGCTGTTTCAGTTGTCCCAGTGATAGCAAGGGATAGAGTAGAGAGGGCTCTGAGTAAAGCCCCCCATCTGAGCATAACTGTGGTGATGAACCTTTGACCCCTGTGGCCATCATGGACTGACCCAAAATCCTAGCTCTAACCATCAGGCATCTTTGTGGCTCAGGCTCATCTTACGATCAAAGCTGTGTGTTCCCCCTTTTTCTAACAGTGAGACTCTCCCAGGGCCGATGAGAGGTGGGGAAACCGGTACAAATTACCGGAGCCCAGTGGTCTGGAATGGGGCCTGGGGTCCGGCTTCCCTGGCTTTGTTGGCCCTGTTTAGCTGGTCCACCCTTGCTGGGGGGCCCGAAAAATGTTTTTCACCGGGGCCTGAACCTGCTCTTGGCGGCCCTGGTCTCTCCCCATGTGGAATGGACTGGGGATGTCTCTGTTTCCTACCTGCATTTCTTTCCCTGAATTTCAGCTGACATTGGCCTATCATCAGAAATACTTTCCAGCCCTAAACCGCCTCCAGCTACATGGCAAATTCAGCCCTCCGCTAATAAATACATAGGTGCAATTCCTATGACCTTCAGGGGAAGTTCCACTCCTTTCAATAAGGACAAAAATGGGCCTCTTACATTTGGGACACTGATGACTGAAACAGTGCTATTTTTAGATTAACCACTGGAGGCCAGTACATGACAATGAATTTCCGTCAAACACACATAGCAAAGCCCTGATGTTGCGGTTCATAGATTCCAAGGCCATAAGGGACCCTGTGATCATCTAGTCTGACCTAAACATCTAGTCTGACCTGCCAGAGGCACCACAGGGATCTGTATCCTGGATTTCCTGTTTATTAGGCAGGCACCTTAACCAACTAAGCCACAGCACCCTCTAAAAGTGCCTCGCTGATATTTTGCTATCTGCTGTGTTGTGCCTTGCTAGAATGAGTACAGCTGGGTAGAAAGTTTCCAATAATGTTTTTCTGTTGGAAAATGCGGATTTGATTAAATGGACACATGCTGCAGGCATGTGTCAATTTCAGTGAAATTCCTCTGGAAGCCAGGCAAATTTCTGACAGACTCCTGCCTGCCAGACAGGTTTGCAAACCTACCTGATTTCTCATAAGCTCGCCTTCCAGATCCTCAGCAGCCTTGTTCTCCCAGGGCTTCCTGACTCCTCAGCAGTCCAGAAGCCCCAAGAGCCTGTTCCCAGACCCATGAACCATCCAACTCTTTGCCTAGTAGGCTGCCAGGGTTCCAGGCATCTCTCAGGAAGCCTTGGAAACATTTCAACAGAGAGAAAATTAATTGTCAGGTTTTTTAAAACAAAATCTTGGGATTTCTTTTCTTTTTGGTTCAATTTCAGAACAAAAAAATTTTTTTTTAATTTTGAAATTGCCACTGAATGGAGTTTCCAGACACTCTAATAATGACCTGCCCCCTTCTGCGAGGCAAGCATTTAACGAGATAGTGTCAAGAGTGTTTGGGGAATCCACAAACAACTGTGACTCCTCGATGTTTTTAAAACAAGCCAGACAAGGGAGGGGGCAGGGGTCTGCCAGCAGCCCAGTGCTTGTTGGGGGCCTGTGGTGCGGTGTGTGGCGTGGAGTGCCAGGCACAGAGTTGGAAGGCCATGAGTGAGACAGAGGCAGCAGTGAGAGACACACTGAGGATGACCAGATGTGGAAGCTGTGGCATGTACATGGTCCTGGAGGGGGCACCTGAAAGGAGTTTTGTCTGCATGAAGTGCCGCCTGTGATAGAGCTGCTGGAAGAAAAGATAAGAGGACTGGAGATGCAGGTGGAAACTCTGGCTGAGTTTAGAAGGGGTTTGAGCAGATGATGGAACACAGACATGGATGAGGCACAGGGGATAAGCTCAGACATGCAGATGGAAGCAGGACCAAAGAATTCTGAGAGGGACTGCTGGGTGAGGAAAGTGGACCGGTGGAAGCATGTGACTAGGAGAACCAGGCAGAGGAAAAGACGGGCCAGCGACGGAGAAATAGAACTCAGGAACAGGTTTGCTGAGTTGGAAAATGAAGATGGAGCACAGCAGGTGCTCGCTGAAGGAGAGAGGGCAAGGAAAAGAGACGAGCAGCTAGTCCTGCAGAAGGAGGGGAGGAGTCAATGGAGGCAACACCAAGTATGAGCCCAGGAGGATTGCAAGGCGAATACGAATCGAGAGGACTTGCGGCCAGCAGGTGCAGGGGGATAGACCGGAGAATCACACTGTCACCAGAAAAGGCAGGTCTACGTGATTGGAGACTCCTTACTGAGAAGAATAGACAGGCCTGTAACTAGAGCTGATCGGGAGAACAGAAGGGTGTGCTGTCTGCCGGGTGCTAAGATACAGGATGTGGACCTGAGGCTGAAAAGGATCCTAGCGGAGCGGGAAAGAATCCGTTGATTGTCCTTCATGTGGGAACGAATGATACGGCTAGTTACTCGCTGGACTGTATCAAGGAGGACTATGCCAGACTGGGAAGACGCTCAAGGAAATCGAGGCTCAGGTGATCTTCAGTGGGATTCCGCCGGTTCCTAGAGAAGCGCGACGAAGGAGTGACAAGATTAGACAATTAACAGATGGCTCAGGCAGTGGTGCTATAAGGAGGGCTTTGGGATGTACGGTCATTGGGAAGCATTTACGGACAGACGACTGTTCTCTCGGGATGGACTTCACCTAAGTAAGGAGGGAAATAGACTTCTAGGATGGAGGCTCGCCGACCTCATTAAGAGAGCTTTAAACTAGGAAGTTGGGGGAGATGGTTGGGAGATGTCCAGGAGATCTCCACGCCAGAATTTAACCTGGAGAGGGAAGTAAACAAAGTGAGAGGGATACGCTTGTGGACCGAAGAATTGACCCAAGGAGGAAAAGCGGTGTAGAAACTAGACTAACAGGTGATGCTGGTGGTAGAAGGTCTGTGCACAACGGGGTAAAGAATGTCACTGACGCCAAACGCCAAAAATTAAAATGTCTGTACACTAATGCGAGGAGCCTAGGTAACAAGATGGAGGAACTGGAGCTACTGGTGCAGGAAGTGAAACCGGATATTATAGGGATAACAGAACCTGGTGGAATAGTACTCATGACTGGAGTACAGGTATTGAAGGCTATGTGCTGTTTAGAAAAGACAGGAAGAAAGGCAAAGGTGGTGGAGTAGCATTGTACATCAATGATGAGGTTAACTGTAATGAAATAAAGTGATGGAATGGATAAGACAGAGTCTGTCTGGGCAAAATCACACTGGGTAAAAAAGCTACTAGAGCCTCCCCTGAGATAGTGCTTGGGGTGTGCTACAGACCGCCGGGATCTGATTTGGATATGGATAGAGACCTCTTTAATGTCTTTAATGAAGTAAACACTAAGGGGAAATGTGTGATCATGGGAGACTTCAACTTCCCAGATATAGACTGGAGGACAAGTGCTTGCAAGAATAATAGGGGTCAGATTTTTCTGGATGTGATAGCGGATGGATTTCTTCACCAAGTAGTTGAAGTACGACAAGAGGGGATGCCATTTTAGATTTGGTTTTGGTGAGCAGTGAGGACCTCGTAGAAGAAATGGTGGTAGGGGACAACCTTGGTTCGAGTGATCATGAGCTGATTCAGTTCAAACTAGATGGAAGGATAAACAAACGTAGATCTGGGATTAGGGTTTTTGACTTCTCAAGGGCTAATTTTAAAGAGTTAAGGAAATTAGTTAGGGAAGTGGATTGGACGGAGGAACTTGTGGATTTAAATGCGGAGGAGGCCTGGAATTACTTTAAGTCGAAGCTGCAGAAACTGTCGGAAGCCTGCATCCCAAGAAAGGGGAAAAAAACCATGGGCAGGAGTTGTAGGCCAAGCTGGATGAGCAAGCATCTCAGAGAGGGGATTAGGAAAAAGCAGAAAGCTTACAGGGAGTGAAGAAAGGCGGGATTAGCAAGGGAAGCTACCTTAGTGAGGTCAGAACATGTAGGGATAAAGTGAGGAAGGCTAAAAGCCATGTAGAACTGGACCTTGCAAAGGGAATTAAAACCAATAGTAAAAGGTTCTACAGCCACATAAATAAGAAGAAAACAAAGAAAGAAGAAGTGGGCCGCTATACACTGAGGATGGAATGGAGGTTAAGGATAACCTAGGCATGGCCCAATATCTAAATAAGTACTTTGCCTCAGTCTTTAATAAGACTAGTGAGGAGTTTAGGGATGATGGAGGGATGATAAACGGGAATGAGGATATGGAGGTGGATATTACCATCTGAGGTAGAGGCCAAACTTGAACAGCTTAATGGGACAAAATCGGAGGGCCCGGACAATCTCCATCCAAGGATATTAAAGGAACTGGCGCATGAAATTGCGAGCCCCGTTAGCGAGAATTTTTAATCAATCGGTAAACTCAGGGGTTGTACCGTACGACTGGAGAATTGCTAACGTAGTTCCTATTTTTAAGAAAGGGAAAAAAAGTGATCCGGGTAACTATAGCCTGTTAGCTTGACGTCTGTAGTATGTAAGGTCTTGGAAAAATTTTAAAGGAGAAAGTAGTTAAGGACATTGAGGTCAATGGTAATTGGGACGAATTGCAACATGGATTTACTAAAGGTAGATCGTGCCAAACCAACCTGATCTCCTTCTTTGAGAAGGTGACAGATTACTTAGACAAAGGAAATGCGGTAGATCTAATTTACCTCGATTTCAGTAAGGCATTTGACACGGTTCCGCATGGGGAACTGTTAGTTAAATTGGAAAAGATGGGGATGAATATGAAAGTTGTAAGGTGGATAAGGAACTGGTTAAAGGGGAGACTCCAGCGGGTCGTACTGAAGGGTGAACTGTCAGGCTGGAAGGAGGTTACTAGTGGAGTCCCTCAAGGATCGGTTTTGGGACCAATCTTATTTAACCTTTTTATTACTGACCTTGGCACAAAGAGCGGGAATGTGCTAATAAAGTTTGCGGATGACACAAAGCTGGGGGGTATTGCTAACACAGAGAAGGACCGGGATACTATACAGGAAGATCTGGACCACCTTGTAAACTGGAGTAATAGTAATAGGATGAAATATAATAGTGAAAAGTGCAAGGTCATGCACTTAGGATTAATAATAAGAATTTTAGATATACATTGGGGACCATCAGTTGGAAGCAACAGAGGAGGAGAAGGACCTTGGGGTATTGGTTGATAGCAGGATGTCTATGAGCCGCCAATGCGATATGGCCGTTAAAAAAGCAAATGCGGTTTTAGGTGCATCAGGCGAGGTATTTCCAGCAAGGATAAGGAGGTGTTAGTACCGTTTATATAAGCGCTGGTGAGACCCCACCTGGAATATTGTGTGCAGTTCTGGTGTCCCATGTTTAAGAAGGATGAATTCAAACTGGAACAGGTTCAGAGACGGGCTACTAGGATGATCCGAGGAATGGAAAACCTGCCTTATGAAAGGAGACTCAAAGAGCTTGGCTTGTTTAGCCTGGCCAAAAGAAGGCTGCGGGGGGATATGCTTGCTCTATATAAATATATCAGGGGGATTAACGTTAGGGAGGGAGAGGAATTATTTAAGCTTAGTACTAATGTAGGCACAAGGACAAATGGGTACAAACTGGATATTA
This sequence comes from Chelonoidis abingdonii, assembly GCF_003597395.2. Lineage (NCBI taxonomy): Eukaryota > Metazoa > Chordata > Testudines > Testudinidae > Chelonoidis > Chelonoidis abingdonii. The sequence continues at coordinate 10,960,753 of NC_133784.1, forward strand.
GGAAGTTTAGACTTGAAATTAGACGAAGGTTTCTAACCATTAGGGGAGTGAAGTTCTGGAACAGCCTTCCGAGGAAGTAGTGGGGCAAAAGACTTATCTGGCTTTAAGACTAAGCTTGATAAGTATATGGAGGGATGATATGATGGGATAGTTTAATTTGGGCAATTGATCTTGGATTATCAGCAGATAAGTCTGCTCAATGGTCTGTGAGGGATGTTGGATGGGATGGGATCTGAGTTACTGCAGAGAATTCTTTCCTGGGTGCTGGCTGGTGAGTCTTGCCCACATGCTCAGGGTTTAGCTGATCGCCATATTTGGGGTCGGGAGGAATTTTCCTCCAGGGCGGATTGGCAGGGGCCCTGGAGGTTTTTCGCCTTCCTCTGCAGCGTGGGGCATGGGTCACTTGCTGGTGGATTCTCTGCAGCTTGAGGTCTTCAAACCACAATTTTGAGGACTTCAATAACTCAGTCATGGGTTAGGGGTTGTTATAAAAGTGGATGGGTAGGGTTCTGTGGCCTGCTTTGTGCAGGAGGTCAGACTAGATGATCATATTGGTCCCTTCTGACCTACGAGTCTACGAGTCATGGGCGCTTGCAAATAACATATTGCCTCACCAATACTTTCCATTAATAATAGCAGACTTTACAGATGCAAATACCAAGAGTATACTGCTTTTCTACAGTCACTGCAGTGACTCGGCAATGAAAAAGAAAGCCACCATCTCCTTATCATTGGGCAACATTTTCAAATGTGGGTGCCCACGTATGGGCATACAAGACACCTCAATCAAATTGGTCTGATTTTTTTCAGAGCTGTTTGGCTTCTGACTAAGCTAATGAAGTGGGAGGCGCTCGGTATTTCTGATGGTCTGCATGGGGAAATTCACCAGCAGAACTACACTGGGATAATTATACCACTAGAGTTGTACGATATAACTCCCGAGGTGGACATTCAGTCCAGAATAAGAGTGTCCACATCATAGGGAGCTATACCAGTATAATTTCAGCAATAGAACTATCCCAGTAGAGTTCTGCTGGTCAGCTTTCCCCACACAGATAAGCCCCGAATCTCAGGCCACATCCATTATTTGGATGCCTAAATATAGTTTAGCTTAATTTTAGGCTTCCAAGTTTGAAACATTTAGATCAGAGAGAAATTCACAACTTTTGTTGTTGTTTTTTTTATTTCCCATTACTTACTTTTGCAATTGGTGCAATTTTTGCAACCCTTTCAAACTGAGGAAGGCTGAGATCTTGTAGCTAAGGCAGTGGGGCTGGAACCCAGGAGATCTGGAACCCAAGAGATCTGGCTCTGATTCTCAGCTTGCCCTTGGACACTGTGAGGATTAATGTTTGCAAGGTGTTCAGATATTATGGTGACAGGGTTATATAAGGACACACAATTTATGGTAAACTGGATTTCTTTTTAAAGCAACAAAGCCACTCTTTGCTCTTGCAGAAGACTTTAAAAAAACTTCACTTTATTAATTGCATTTTTTGGCCTATTTTCCCTTCTCACTAGTGTACAAATTATTTGTGCGCCATGGCGATTCCTCACCCCCTATCAGCCTCCCCCTTTTTGGTTTTTTGGGGTTTTATATTTGCTTTTTGGTTTTTTTGCAAGTTCACTATAAAACGTGAAAAACCATGTATTTCAAGTAGTTTTGCATTTGTCCAGATGAAAACCAGTACTCAAGAGTTGCCTTAAACAGGACTGTCTGGATTTGTTTGTTCTACAAGTAAGCTTCCACATTATCTAGAGATAAACTGTGGAGAACCAGCCATACCTTTGAACTGCAGGTTGAGCTCACAGTACTGCTGTGTTGGGCCTACGAGGTAGAAAATGAGCCATTACCTTGCAGGGTCCAGTTCTCCAAGCCTGGTTCATGTCAATGAGTACTCTTGCAAAGTGTCAATGGGACAAAGGTCAATCTGAGTGACTTGAGGGTTGCAGATTCAGCATCAGAGAGAAAGCAGCAGCGTGTGTCTATTTATTCCTGCCTCCCATTGCGAAAGGCTTTTGAGAATCATTTATCAGGGAAATGCTATTGCCTTGATCAGGAAAACATCTAAATGTATAAAACTTGAGGCTGGTTTCTGATTTCCATGTAAATAGGGCATAACTGCACTGACTTTGATGAAGTCGATATAGGTTTCTAGCAATGCAAGTAATGAAAATCTGGCCCCCAGAGCTTAGGGTCTGGTCCAACACCCTTTGAAGTCGGTGCCTCTCTTAACTTCCAGGGGCATTGGATCAGGTCCTCAGAGTCAGGGAACATGAAGAAGTAGCTGCTAAAAAAAACTGATTAAAGAATCTGTCTGTAATATTTAAAAAGGCCTGTTTCTTCTGCTGAAGACATGAATTTATATAGCATCTTCTTAGACTGTCAGCTCTCTAGGGCAGATACTCTCTTTTTGTTCTGTGTTTGTACAGCACCTAGCACCTTTCCTGTTCTGCTTATAAGTTTGTAATTGAGTTCACCATTATCCTGGGCTATTGAACGTAAGTACTCCAACTTCTGTCCCTTTGGTAGTGGCTAGCACTACAACGCTGGAGTTAGCTCCTATTTTTACCAAAGGGATCCTCAGTGACCACATAGTCTTTGTTTCTCCTCTCATCTTCTTTATTATAGATTGTTACTGATAGTGTCATAGATCTCCTGGCTCATTACTATGCATAACAGTAACTTGCATCCCCATGATCATTTATGATGTATTAATACATTATTATTTCATTTCCAGTTCCTTTTTTTAAAGGTTCTCTCTTTAGATGGATCAGTGCAAATGTTAAAGCGATGCTGCTAGATTGCATTTGGGTTTTGTGGAAACATGGGGGCTAATTCGCCTCCCACTTTCTTCAGTTTATATTCATGGCTAGCCATTGACTCACTCCTAATTCTCACCAATGTGAGAGTGGAATTGGATGTCAGGTTTTTACTAAGCCTTTTGTTTCTATGCTTTCTGAACTTTCTTCTGTCCTGTTTGCTGCCCTAACACAGCAGGGTCTGACTAGCCTGTTGCAGTAGTTCAGGAGAGCAGGAAAGTGAGTGACTAGAAATAGGCCATGAAAATCTTTACTGTGAAAAATGGCAGCAGGGAAGTGAACAGCATAGATGGTTGAACAGAGGTAATCTGAGATTAAAAAATTCATTACAACTAAAAAATTTAAAACCTAACAGCAATGACAGTCTTCTGCAAGCCATAGCCAGCACTGTCCGTTCTGCTTTTTGCAAGCCAAATCCCTCATTACTTTGCGCTGACACACCCACATGCTTACATAGCAACGACAGCTACTCCACCTGATGATCTCATGTGCTCTTAATATCAGAGGTAAAGAAATTTTGTTTAATAATGTGGGGGGGTTTTAAGCGAATGATATGTGGGGTCACATCTTCCCATGTAGCCAGATGGCTAAATGGGCAGTTAGGGCTAATTGCTGGTAAAGGGGATGTGGCTGGTGGAAGGGGGCATGACTGTGCTGTCCCTACACCCTAGTGATTCTTCACTGGCCTTGGTATCCTTCAGATTGTAGCAGGCTGGACCAGGTCAAACAGAGCAGCCCTAAATTTGAGAGGGCAAAGATCTCTTAAAGAAGCCTTAGCATCCTCCTCTCCTGAGGCCCCACCTTTTAAAAACATATATCAAATCTGTTGAAGTTTGAGCAAACTCTTGTCAGTCATTCTTGAATTCCCCAAAGCTGCCAGTGAGGAAATCAGCACAGAGATTAAACACCACAACCCCAAACCTCTGGTAGTCCCGACAGCAGAACTGAGAAAACCTGAACACAGAGCTAATGTCAGGGGTGGCCCAGAACTCCAGAGACCCCCAACAATCTGGGACGGCTTGCACAACAGGCCAGACTCTGGAAACTTCTGCGTGATCCTGTGATCATCATGGGAAACAATGTGAGGGGTGGAGCTGCAGCTGGCAGCGTTGTTCGCTACCTCAGGGCGTGGATGTTGCTCTCCAGAAAGGAATGTTACTGAGACAGTTATTGACCCCGGAAAGCTGGGCACCGCTCTGGGGCGTAGGAGGAACCACTCCCTTACAATCCGTTTTCCAAAGCCTTGCAATAACTGCAAATCCCCCAGGATGGCTTGAGCACACGGTGCCTGGGCTCAGTCTCTGAAGGGAACAGGGTCTAAAGCGGAGATCGATCTCTCCAGGTTGGGCTGGTCTGCCTAAGTCAAGCTGGCCTAGGCTATGGTAGTAAGAGGGCTGGGAGGAGCAGCCAGTCACTCACTAGAGGGGTCTTACAGTTCATAGTAGTCCAGTCCCTGATTTTCATTGGGCTGTCTGGCATTTGAGAGCCATGGGCCCATTACACTTGTATCCATCTTGCTCAGGATGGGCTGATTCCCTCCCCGTTCCCCCAGGAAGGCACTTATGACCAGATCTGTGTATCCCACTGAGGGATTCGGAAAAGCCACAAAGCGGCCTTGTTTGGCCAGCTTTAATGGGGAGGGGAGGGGACGGAGGGGGGGTTCATGAGTCCATCACCCTGAGAGTAGGTGATAGAAATGGAATCTCCACTGGGCTACATCTAGTTGGTTTGGGCCTGGCTAACAGACCACTTCCCTCCTCGCATCATTCTGGTGCTGCTGTGATTGTCAGAGGCCCTTGAGTTCCCAGACCTTGCTCCAGCAGAGAGGGTACATCTCACAGTGCCTTCTCCACATGGGGCTCTGGAACACCCTTCCCTCCTGGGTCTTCATAGCCTCAATGTAGTGAGCTTCGGTGCAAGTTGTAGGCCTCCTTTTTTTCTCCTAGGCTTTGTGGGGAGGGATGGGGCACCAGGTGGGGATTAGCTGAGGGAATGAGTGTCATGTTTCGTTAGGGTACAGATAGTCTTTTCATAATTAGAGAGCAATTGATCCGAGTGTTGTAGGGTGCTCTGGGCCACAGTGGTATCTTGACATTTATCTGGCTGTAATTTCCATGTTGCACAAGCCCCTGGGGCTAAGACAGGCACATTGTAAAAATCAGAAACGGAAATTCAAACTTTAGTCAACCAGGTTTGCATATGAGGCTTTTAACCAGGGAAGACCTGTTACTAAGCAACCACATCTCTGCCAGTGAGATCATCTGTACAAAAACCGGTTGAACCATGTCTTTAGGGTGTTGCCTTGTGAGGTTTATAGAAAAGGAAGGCGCATGTTTGTACATTTTTGGTGCAGAGGTGCCAGTTAGACCCTGCAGCGATCAGTGTGAATAGACCTCCAGAGAGCAGAAGAATTATTTTTTCTTATTTTCTAGTGGTGAGTTTGCAGGAAACTTTTTTGTCTTTCCGATTCACATGTGCTCAAGACCTTTAACTTTCAAAAGATCTAACGTGTAACTTCCTTTATTTACAGGAAAAAGAATTGCTACCAAGTATACCATGGCGTGGTGGAAGGGCTGGGTAAGTAGAGGAAATACTGGAGTGAGAAACTCTCTATGCATGATTTTAGAGGCATATTGTCATGCTTTAGACAATATATAAATTCTATGTGTAGAGACACAGTAAAATCCTTCCACTTACAAAATGACTACACCTGTTGCATGATTACTCTGTGTGCGTGTGTTTGATTGAGGAATTTGTTAAACATGTTTGCTGGTTTTTAAGCAACAGGCTGGCACTTTTATTGGCTGGTTGCTTATGAAAGGGATTGGGTGGGTGGAGAATTTACTGAAGGACAGCTAAGCTGAGGAAGTGAGTTTTACATTTAGTTCTGAGAACTGTGAACAATTTGGTCTGTCTTCTCCCTTGTGGGAGTGAGTTATATATTCTAGGTCCAGCGCCTGCAAACATTCAACCTTCCATTGTCATCAGCCTCTCGACTGGCCACCAGGCTGATTGTTCCAGGTGTGGTGGTAGGTCCTGGTCCTGGAAGGAGATGTGGTCTCAAGTAGCTATGCCATTGCCATGGAGGGTTTTGAATATCAGTACAGGGAGCTGGACTCAATGGGGAGCCAGATTACAATGTTCCTTTAAAGTTCATATTACTTTGAAATGTATGTTTCAAATATGGTTGAATGTCTGAATGGCTTTCACTGAGGCAGACTCATCCTGTACCTAAGGTCAAAAGTGGAGGGCAGCAACTGATAGTGTGTGTAATCTAGGCCCCACTGAAATTATGATGTGACCTGAAGGAACTCAGTAGGGAATGGAATTGCTCACCCTGAACAGTCACCTACCAGCCACCAGAGTTATCAGGAGCCCTGTCCGCTGTAGAGCGGGTCAGAAACATTTTGATGACACATTTTCAGTTGTTCCATTGGAAGCTTCCTGTCAGCTGGGCCATTCAGCTCCTCCGGAGCCCACCTAGCAGGTTAATGGGGAATCAGGGAGATCCAGCTCCCCAGACTCTAAGGCACATGGTTCTTAGGCAGCTTAGGTTCTTGCACTTTCCAGGGTCTCTGGCTCTAGGGCAGCCCTTCAGGCAAACTGCCCCACAGCTGGGCAGAGAATAATTCCCTTCTGCAGAGAACTTCAGAGCTTTGGCTTTTGTTCCAAACTGGAATGAAACCAGATTCTGAAATCTCAAAATCCTCCACAGAATGGTGGTCCAGTTCTCCATCCAGCAATGGCTCGCCGTGTTCCAAACACCAGTGCCAAACTGTCATTATCCTTATGGGGTTTGTTTAGATGTCTTCCATTAACTGTTTTGTCCCAAGGCCGCCTCCTCTCTGTATTGCCCAGTAATTGGGCTCTATGGTTCTCATGTGATACAGATCCGTGTACACCTCAGATCATGCATCTCCTGGTGCTTTTACTCTATCCAGTATAAAATATGGAGAACAGTGAGGGTCAGGATTCTACTTCAAATGGACAAAACATTTACTCTGGTTTTTGACCGTGATTGTTACTGGTAGAGTTGATTGGAAAATGAACAAACAATTTCATGGAAAAATTTCAAATTTGTTTCCATTTCACAGGGTCCAAATGCAACAATTTTCTGTGTGTTTTGTTAATGTTTTCTCATTTTGCCCCCCTCATATTTCTCCATGAAACAATTGAAATATCAGCATTCCTCTCCCCCCCTTTCACCACCGGGTCCAAGAAGTAGAATAATGGGGGGGGAGGAAAATGACTTTTTCCTTTTTTTCCCTTTGTGTGTTTTTTTTTTTTTTTTAAATTTTGCTGCTCTGTTGCTCTTCCAAAGTTGGAGGCACTTTGAAAAATGAGAGTGGAAAGAGGAAGCAAAGTACAGAACTATGACCACTCCAGAGCCCTGGAGATTGTTCTTTCTAATCAATAAAAAAGTGAGGGAGGGAAACAAAGTTTGAATTTTCTTTTAGTTTTTGAAAAACAGAGTTAAAAATTTCAATTCAAAATACAAAATGTTTTTGTTTGTTGGTTTGTTTTTTAGAAACTTTCCATTTAAAAAAATCCAGGCAAAACCCACATTTTCCCATGAAAAACTTAGGTTCTTGGACAAAACGCCACTTTTCAGTTAGAAGAAAATTAGTTTGGAAAATTGTAACTAGAAATGGTCACAAGTAAAAAAGCCTAAATTAGGAGCATGTCAGGTGGAGTAGATTCCTCTGCTTGCCTGTCTAATGGTCTTGCTCATTATGGCAGTGACACATACATTTACTCATTTCAGTCAGCTAGCTATGTGGAGTCTCCTGGAAAAAGGTGGCCAGATGAGTCTCAGACGGATTCTTGTCCTAACCTGATATGTCCACACCTTTCTCCCTCCAGAGGCTATGACAGCCAGAGAACACAAATAGAGGACCTGGGTGGTTGTGAGTCATGCCTGATTCCTTCTAGCCAGAACGGACTCAAATCCCTGATTGGGATTTTTTTTAAAAAAGGTCATTTAAATTTGTCTGCCTTGCCACCAAACCCCTAAAAATTAAAACTCTCCTTTGCACTCCCCCAATCTTGGAGTCACGGTGCACCAACCTGGAGCACTCCCCAGGCTGCTCTAACTCACACCCAGGCTGCTAACAGCCCACAGGGACTGAAGCTGCAGCCAACAGTGGAGCATTCCAATCTTGCCTTTTTTCTTTGCCCACATCACCTCTGCTAGTAGCAAGAGCAAGGGGTGTCTTGATGTTGGTTATAAGGAACAGTGCGGTGATCCTGCGATCCAAGGTCAGGAATGCCAGCTGGACTGCCACCCTCCACCAGAAATATAGCACAAAGTGGCAGCCCCTCACTTGAGGATCTGGACCTTTGCATGGCTCTGGAGGGCGGTGGAAAGGAGGACAATGAATTTGAATTTCATGCAATGGCGAAGTGGGAGTGGCAGGGCTGAGGAGACAATGCAATCAACAACAAGGAGGAAGATGTTTAGCAGGGCAGCTAACTTTGGGTGCCCATAGGGGGGATGATGTAGATATGAGGATGAGGATAAATAAAGACAGAGAAACAGCAATAAACCTAACAGTCAAACTATGGGCTAAGTAAACCTAACCCCAGTTAACTAAATCTAGACAGAGGAACCCCCTTGGCCCCTAATATAGAAGGAACCAAGCTTCACATACAAGGAAAATTACGCAAGTAACTCTCACTATTCCAACGGCTTACAGTCCTAGGCTGTGTCTCAGAGTGAGCTAGATACAGTAGCATGGATGGACACAGACAACTTTCTATCCACACAGATGTTTTCCTCTGTTTCTTCTGCTTAAAGCTAGGTCACCCCAACAGCTGCTTTCAGGCAGATGTAGTCAGCTGGCAGGAACCTTCGATTCATAGAGAATAAGGCCATAAAGGACCATTATGATCACCTAGTGAGTCTGATCTCCTCCTGCGTGACATGGGCCATAACATTTCACCTTATGATTCCTGCTTAAGTATGAATCCCTTCTGCTATTACCACTGGTGCAGCCTCAGCCTCCACACCTCTTTTCCTAGAGATTTACTGAGCAGTCCAAGTTCTTCACCCACACAATCTCTTTGCTGCCCACATTCTTCCAGCCCACGGCTATCTCCAGGAGACCCTTGCCAGGTAGAAGAGCTTGAGAAAGATTCCTCCAGGACTCGCATGCCTGGTTTCCAGTGAGATTTTGTGAGATCACCAGCATGCAGCTCTGCCCTAGCATTACTATGGGCATGGTTCCCAGTCTCCTGCCTGGCAGATAGTGCTAACAAAAGCCGAATAGGGGTGACTATTGGTTCCATTAGCTCTGCATTGGAAAACTGAGTCCAAGGTTGGCAATTGCCTTTCATGGAGAACAAGAATGTAAATAAACACATCTGACTAGTCAAAGAAAACCACTGACTTCCCTTGTAAGGTTCGGGATAGTCTTGGAAGCAGATGGTCTGAAAGTCTAGCAAGATATGTCATGTTGCTTTCACAAAAGCAGTCTCCTAGACCTGAGTCCAGCTGATCTGGAGACTTTGGGGTCATCTATGTGGGCAAGTTTCACCAGTTATATTGAAATGGCTATCCCATATGGACTCCTAGTCTGGTACGAGTGCCTCTTTCAGGTTTAGCTTCAACCCTTTCCCAAGCAACATAAACTAACCGGAAAAGACCCTCTTATACTGGAAGCTGTCCACCAGGGGGTAATACCAGAACAACTGTATTGGTGTAAGTTCACACTTTTAGTTTACATCAAAAATCTTTCCCATGTAGACAAGACCTAAAGCCCCAAATTATATGGAGTTGGTGGGTAAATCGAAACCTGTCCCCAACTAGCTGCGTTAGGTGAACCCTACGCTGCAAGGCTGGGTTTGGGATGTTTGCATCACAAGGTTGGGATGTGTTAAAATGCTACCACTTAATAAAGAGTACAGGGAGGAGAGGGCTGGCCATTTCCCTGTGGCTTGCCCAGAGACCTCCTCTAAGCCAGGACCCCAGGCCGTGCATGAAGGAAAGAGATTCTGGCTCAAATTTGCTAAACCTGAACTTCTCCAGTTTCAGCCACCCTTGCAAAGTACACTGGTTCCTCTTGCTTGGCCTGTAGTGCTCCTTTGGTATGCCACACCCTGTGAAGCCAGTCATGCCAAACTCCACCTCAGTCAGGAGCCAGCCAAGTAAAGCTATGGCACAGAAAAGCCCATGTTTTCAACAGGGATATGCCATGGAACAGATGAAGTTATGTATGAAACTATCCTGAATGATAACACTCTGATTATAGCAGCGGTATAGTATCACACACAAATGCTCAACCCTGCTCATGATTTACATGGTGTCTGGAAAACTGTGCGTAAAATGGCAAGCGATCACTTTAAGATCGAAGGGTTTCCAGGTCCTACTTGCAACATAGGGGCTCAGTAGGGAAGCTTGTGATCTGGGCTTGCAGAGTCAGTCTGCAGAAAGGCAATCTAGAAGAAGGTGGGAGTGAGTTGTGCTGTTGTTTTAGGGAGCAGCCTGTTTTGTGTCTTTCTGTTTGGGGTCTTGTGTGTTATCGTTCTGGATTCTAAGAAATAAAGTTGTGTTACACTGCAGCCTTTCCAGCAAGAGTATTTTGTGTGTTTATCTAACTTGTGCATGTATATGCTGTGAACATAACAAGATACCACCTTTCAAGGCAACAGAAAAGTCCAGTTTTGATAGTCAGGTCTTTCTACTGGGACTGCCATTAAGGAGTTACTGAGCACCTTTTGCAATAGTGTAATTTGTGCTCTAGGTCCACTGGGACCTGGACTGAGCCCCTTCAAACTAATTTCACATGGGATACATAGTTGCCTTGTCTTACAGCGTGATGAAGATGGGAGCTCAGTGAGAGGCGCCCTGAGCTTTGACCCCACACCCGATGCCCAAGTTCTGTATAAAGCCATGAAAGGACTGGGTGAGTTGACTCTATCTATTACCAGCCATGTGTTTAAAACATTCTACTCTTCAGTTATAGCATTAGCACAATTCCCTACAGAAAAGCACAGCTGTTTATGCCATCATGTGGGGATTCAGAAGCCAAACTGCTCCAAAATGTGCCTAAATTCCCTCATTGTCAGAGCAGTGAGTTTGAGAAGGTCGGATGGGTAATACCCTTGGGAGTTTTAGACATATCTTGCCTAATTCTCCTGCACAGTGTGTTTACATCCCATCATTGTTTATTTCCAGGGACAGACGAACAGGCTATAATTGACGTCCTCACCAAAAGGAGTAATGCACAGCGTCAACAGATTGCCAGATCGTTCAAGGAACAGTTTGGAAAGGTTATCCAGAGAAAGGACATCTGATAAATTTTCTCTTTGCACTGCATGATGCTTTTCCTGGAAAGTGAGGTGTCAGGGACCATGGGAGCACTGCCCTCTGCTGTATGGAATGTCAGATGTTGTGTGTTTGTGTCACCCGTTGGTCTATTGGCACTGGTGTTGTAGCCGTGTTCGTCCCAGGATATTAGAGAGACAAGGTGGGAGTGGTAATATCTTTTATTGGACCAACTTCTGTTGGCAACAGGGACTAGCTTCCAAGCTTACGCAGACTTCTTGTCTCTCACCAACAGAAGCTGGTCCAATAAAATATTCCCTCACTCACCTTGTCTCTCTCTAGGTATTTTATGGAAGGGTGCAGAGGTGACGGACACTGACGCTACTACAACAGTACAAGTCTACCTTCTTAATGGAGGCCTGTGTTCTTGGGACCAAAGGTTCTATCTACTGCAGATATGTGTATAATTAGTGGCCATGATGTTCTGCGGCATCCAGATTTCTTGTCCAACACCAGTCCCCTGATTTATTACCAGGCCTGGGCTGGCCAGAGCATGTGTGCATGAAGAGCAGAGCCGATTGGAAAGCCACAAACTTCCCTATGGGAAATTTCAAGGGTTTGGGTTTGTGGAAGGGTCGTGGGGATGAATTCTAGAATGTTTGTGAAGTGCCCGGATATTGCAGTTATTGGTGGGGGCACCAGAGAAACACCTAGACAGAGTCCACTCATAAGGGTGGCCTCCTGATCAGCCCATAGGTGCTTTTATAATAAGCCAGTCAGCATGACACTGTGCATCAGCTTCATTGCTGTAGCTCGTCATGAGGGTTACAAATGAAGATTCAGGGAAAGCGATGTGCAACGCAGTGAGCATTGGATGCACTCTTCCCTTAATTTGATCTTTCATGTTTAACAGGATCTTATTGCCAGCTTGAAGTCTGAACTGAGTGGCAAGTTTGAGAGGCTCATCGTTGCCCTTATGTACTCACCGTTCAAATACGATGCCAAGGAATTACATGATTCCCTGAAGGTAAATCAGTGACATGCTGCTTATTAAGTGGTAGCAGGAACACTGCTAATTTCCTGTGCTAATACAAGTGCTTAGTAACTGAACTGGATGAACCCTTTCCATGGTATTGTTTCTCAGCAGGCCAATGTTTATAGCAAATATTTGGTTGGATACGCTATTACAGCCCGTCTTTGGTGGAAAGGGCACCCTTTAAAATATTGTTTATGCCTTTGACTTGAGGCCAACAGCAGAACTGTGCAAAACTCCCTATTTCTGGTGAAGAATGATTGCTGAAAATTACAGATCTCTGGTTTATTGCCACTTCTTGCTCTATAAAATTCCAAAGATCCTCTTCTTTCTGTCCAGACAGCCACGGCTCTGATCTAGGCCCTCCTCTGCTGTCTTGACAACATAACCTCCTTCTCTCTCGGGCCTTCCCAACAATGTCAGGTCCCCACAAAACAGCTGCTAACGTCATCATCCTCACCATCAGTGACCATATCACCATATTCTTTGAATCCCTCCAATGGCTCAAGTTTGAAGTTCTTGTCATCCCCTTCCAGGCCCATCACATAGGAATGGATATAATGGGTCACACAAAGTTCCATCTAGCCCAGCATCCTGTCTTCCACCACTGGCCAATGCCAGGTGCCCCAGAGGGAATGAACAGAACAGGTAATCATCAAGTGATCCATCCCCTGTCGCTCATTCCCAGCTTCTGGCAAACAGAGACTAGAGACACCATCCTGACCAGTCCTGGCTAGTAGCCATTGATGGACCTATTCTCTATGAACTTATACAGTTATTTTTTTAACCCTTTATAGTCTTGGCCTTCGCAACATCTTCTGGTAAAGAGTTCCACAGGTTGATTGTGTGTTGTGTGAAAAAATACTTTCTTTTGTTTGTTTTAATCCTGCTGCCTATTAATTTCATTTGGTGACCCCTAGTTCTTGTGTTTTGAGAAGGAATAAATAATACTTCCTTGTTTACTTTCTCCACACCAATCATGATTATCATATCCACTTTTTAGTAGTCTCTTTTCCCAGTCTTATTAATCTGTCCTCATACAGAAGCCGTTCCATACCCTCTAATAATTTCTGTTGCCCTTTTCTGAACCTTTTCCAATTCCAATATATCTCTTTTTAAGATGAGGTGACCACATCTGCATGCAGTATTCAAGATATGGGCATACCATGGGTTTATAGAGATGCAATGCGGTATTTTCTGTCTTATTATCTATCCCATTCTTAATGATTCTCAATATTCTGTTTGCTTTTTTGACTGCTGCTGCACATTGAGTGGATGTTTTCAGAGAACTATCCACAATGACTCCAAGATCTCTTTGTTGAGTGGTAACAGCTAATTTAAGACCCCATCATTTTATATGTATAGTTGAGATTGTGTTTTTCAATGTGCATTACTTTGCATTCATCCACACTGAATTTCATCTGCCATTTTATTGCCAAGTCACCCAGTTTTGTGAGATCCAGTTTTGTAATTCTTTGCAGTCTGCTTGGGACTCACAACACATCCCCTCCCTGCTTGTCCCCTGTTGTCTACGGCAGCCTACTCATTAAATCTGCTCTGCAAGAGAGGCCAGCATCAGCCGCTCATTCATCAGTTTCTAACACCAACATCCCTGCACCTCCTCCCAGCCTGTCCTTTGTGCATGGGATGCCCTCCTTGGACCAACGCATAAGGCTACTCCCCTGTCCTCTTTCAAATCCCTAACCGCTGGCATGAAGCCCATAAGAAATCAGCCAGTCATGATGACTGGAGGGGCAGGCTAGGGTAATGTCTTTTTCCAGGTCAGAAGAGGTTGGTATGGGATGTTTGCATCCCAAAGTTGTGATGTGGGACTTTATTTCTCTACTTCTAATAATTTGCAAAATTACCAGTGGAGAGCAGCTTATGAAAATTGTATGTAGGTGGCTAGATTTGATTGTATCACTCCCCTCACACCCTTCTAATCCCACTTGTCATCGAAAGCCTTGATGAATGCATTGTACATGGGCAGAACCCCATAAAATCAACTTCAGCTCTAGGATTACTCAGAGGAGGGGTGAGCCTTAGCAAACAAATCTGTACTAAAACCGAACAAGTTGCTTGTGGTTCCTGGTTTCACAGTGACAATTTATCACAGCTCAGTACACAGCCTATGGCAACCCTCAGACACTTTAACTTGAGGCCTAGTTTGTAAAGACAGCTTTAATTGCATGGCAAAATATTTTCTCCCACTCTTTTTTTTCTTCTCCACTTAAAGGGTCTAGGAACAAGCGAAGGTGTCATTATAGAGATCCTGGCATCACGGACAAAAGTGCAAATTAAAGAAATAATCAAAGCTTACAAAGAAGGTAAAGCAGCTTTTGCTACACTGTGTGTGATGGGAGCACTGCAAGGGGGTTTTGTGCAAATTGAATTAACTGCTAACATTTTGTGTAATAAGGCGGGATCTTTAAAAGAGCTCAGTGTTTACTTCCCAAAGGAGTCAATGGCAGTTGAGCCAATGCTGGCTGCTTCTGAAAAAATCCCACGTTTAAATGTCCCATCTAGTAACAGGCAAACCTCAAATGTGTCATGAGTTTAGTTCATGTGGGTAGCAAGCAAACCAATGTTGGCATTATGGAATCTTCTTGCCTATGAAGTGTTATTTGTTCACTGGTGTCCACTTTAGTTGGACATGCCCCAGTTGAGAATTTGTCAAATTTATGTCTATGCCCATCCTTCAGTCCCTCAAGGCTCCAGGGCAGCATCTGGCCTTGAGAGAAGGTTTCAGAAAATAAGGCCTGGATTCTGTAAGGTACTTAATTAAATATATGCTTGGCTTTTGAGCATGTGCTTGGCCCCTTGACTTCATGGAACTACTGATGTCTTAAAATTAGACACCCTGCTGATGCGTATTCCTGAGTCGGGGGTAAGTGAGCTGCTCACAGACATGTCTTTCCCTCAGGTTACCTTCTTGGGGCCTGCCAAGCATTTATTTGTCTCTGGAAGGCATGGTGACACTTCAGTGATTCACTGTGCCTTTCAGTAAGCCCACATCACCTCCGCCTCTTTTTGGTCCTCTTTCCCTTGCAGAATATGGTTCTAACTTGGAAGAGGACATCAAATCGGACACAAGTGGCTACTTTGAGCGGATATTGGTTTGCCTTCTTCAGGTAAGGTTGTGATGAAAGAATGGGGAGCCAGGACTCTTCATCTCCCCTTCTTCCAACTGGGGTTAGCAGTGAGTACAGGCCTTTTATTGCAAGCCCACCTGCTGCAGGTATCCATCAGAATTACTAGATAAATCACCCGCACAGATATAGATCTCAGCTATAAAAGCTGATGCAGAATGGAGAGTTCCTTTAGGCACTAGTAGTTAGCCTTCAAAGCTGCTTCTGTCAACACAGCCACTGGGGGCACCATCCTACACACCATCCATTCCTATACAGCAACCAGGGCATTGCTCTCCAGCTAGTTTCAGAAGTGATGTACCCCAATTGCATTGTGCCCCCTTTCCATATCCTGCCCCACAATCTTCAGAGAGCATCTCCACAAATCAGAATTATTGACCTGAGTTAGCAATAGCAACAGATTGACTCCTTATCATATGAATGGTTTTAGCCAATCATCAACCAGGATTTTTCTCTTGTATTGTACGTAACAATATGGCTTCCCTACCTTGCAGGGATGAAGGGCTGGGAGGATGAATTAATCCATCTGTAAAGTGCTTTGAGATCCTCATGCGGGCAGCATTGTAGGAAAACAAATAACTGTGTTTCCATTGTACCCTCCTAGGGTGAGAGGGATGATCCAAGATGCTATGTGGATTCAGCAATGGTGCTTCAGGATGCACAGGTATTTCTATAAAGTGACCAGCCCTTTACCATAACACTGATTCATATGGTGTGACCTGGTAGGGAATGGAATTACTCACCCTGCTGTAACAATTAGTTACTATCCCAGTTTAAACAAAGAAAGCAGTGTGAAAGGGTCTAGCTCACCTGGCAGGAATTGGCATTGTAAAATCGGTTATCCAAGCGGTGCCCCAGGATACATCCAGCGGGAGCGGAATTTCTGCTTTGCACCAAGCTGCTTGAACCCCTCCTCTGTGAGATCCATGCCTCAAATGTCAATGGGAGCTGTAACTGATGTATTTCAATCACAGGCTCTTTACGCTGCTGGGGAGAAGATACGGGGCACTGACGAGATCCAGTTCATCACCATTCTGTGCACCAGGAGCGCTACCCACTTGCTGAGAGGTACAGAGCAGGGAGATGCATTCCCACACACAGCAGCAGCTTCCAAAATGAGAAAGCATCCCCCACAGAAAGCAGAGCCGAGGCCAGCCCAGGCCAACCGAGACACCCAAAGTTAGGCAGCTAAATCCACATTTAAGCACCAAAATACATGCCTTGACCTTTTTTCAGAGGTGTTGAGCATCCAAAAGCTCCCATTCACTTTGGTGGGTGATCTGAGCACTCAACACATCTGCAAATCAGGCCATTTACTGAAGATTCAGATACTATAGAGACTGGTGTGTTAGACAAAGATGGCTGGAGAGAGAGACCAGGTGGGCGAGGTAATATCTTTCATTGGACCAACTTCTGCTGGAAGGCACAAGTTTTTGAGTTTCATGGACTTCTTCCTCAGGTCTGGAGATGGTAATCATCTTGTCACCTTCTCCAGACCCGAGGAAGAGCTCTGTGACGCTCAAAACCTTGTCCCTTCCACCACAGAAGTTGGTCCAATAAAAGATATCACATCAGAGAGAGAGTGTGTCACTTTCTAAAATGCATTACAACATGCTGTTCATACCTGTGGCATTGTTCTGTGTTGAAGAATCACAACACACCCAGGTGGAATCTCTGCACCATGCTTCTAAGAACATGATAGATATTAATTTCAGAGGGAAGTAAGACTTCAGACCGTCCCCTGAGAAGCATAGAGCTGCCAGTGACCACAGATTGTTCAGCCAAACAGGCTTTGTTACATTGGCTGTTGTGCCCAGGTTCATAATAGGCCAGTCACCCGGTGCAAATTTAGACCATGTGCCTACAGCAGGTGAACTTGAACTTAGCTTCTGTGGCCTCTTGCTAGGAATCTGAGGCCAACTCCCTCTTACATTTCCAATTATAACCTCACAGAATCCATTCAGTATTGCTGACCTCGAGAGATCAAAAATCATGAGACAGACCCCCCAAAAATCATGAGTTTAAAAAAAAAATCAAATTGTTGATCAAAGAAGGGCTGGAGGGTAAATAGTCTGAAATCCACTCACCTAATTAAATGCGTCATGATTCACATGCACACATTGCACTTACATTACTTTTAAAGGTCATATTAAAGAACATTAAACCTCTATCAATCACTCATATAAGTGATAATGTCACAGTAAAAACAATATGGGTTTGGTTTGGCCTTTTGCAAGAAGCAGCTCTTCCCTGATTTCCCCCCACCGCTCTGACAGCTGAGTAATGGTATCCGTTTAAAATTCAGTTTATTTCAACTCTGTTCCAGCTCAACTTATTTTTGTTATAGGCCTGAGCTGAGGAGGTCATCTCCAGTCTGTTAGTGTCTTTCACTGTAGTATCTAAGCACTGAGGTTAGAGGAGATAAGCTTGAACGCTGCTGAGGTTTAAATTTGAAGCTCACTGTATTACATAGAAACATGGGCTTAGAAGGGACTGTAAGGGTCATCTAGTCTAATTCCTTGCAGATGCAGGATTTGTTGCATCTCAACCATCCAAGACAGATGGCTGCCCAGCCTTGTTTTGAAAACTTCCAATGAAGGAGATTCCATTACTTCCCTAATACACAGCTCTTCTTTAATGGCTAGCTCTGTATGCAGGTCTAGAAGTCAAACTTGAGGCTTAATAATTCCACACTTGCAGTGTCTACACTCTACATAGAGAGAAAACAAATCTTCACTGCTGTAGTTGAACATGAACTTTCTGCAGGAATCTGAGTAAACCCAAAGATCTTGGAATTTATCTCTGTATTTTTGCTTATGATTTTCTCACTTAGTGGTTTGTTTCTTTTTGCATGGAGGAAAACAAGAAGTTCCAAGTTTCCCCTGGTGTTTTTCCCCATCCAAAAACTTAAGGCCCACAAGCAACCCAGATCTTGTGTTAGTTCAGTGTTACTTCAGCTCCCTGAGCCAGTGACAGCAGCAAACACAAAACTGAATGCTAGAGCCAGACACATCCCTTTGGAACCTGATTTAGATCGATAGCCAAAGACAGAGCTCAAGGGCCAGATTTCCAAATGAACGTGCAATAAGCGAACCTGTATTTCCAAATGTAAGCCAGTAATTACGTACACCAGTGCCCATCTTCGTGCGTTCTTACCCATCATATTCACATGCAGATACTTACTTGGGTTTATGTGGTGCCAGCATTTTTCTCTCTCATTTTTGGACCTGATCTAAAGTCACTGAAGTCAATGGGAATCAGGCCATCCACCTCTACGGGCTTTGGGTCAGGCCCCTCAGAAGTGCAACCAGTGGAAACAAGGCACAAAATGCCTGGGGAATTGTTTGGCCTGGATTTAAAAGTCCTTCGTTTGTTGTTTCCCACAGTCTTTGATGAATACCAGAAGCTCGCCAGTAAAAGCCTAGAAGACAGCATCCGGAGTGAAACCCACGGCTCGCTAGAAGACGCCATGCTGGCTATCGGTAAGGAACACAGGACTCCCTTACTCTTGTCTATACTTTTAATCTACTGCGATAGTGGGCTAAGCACATCCATCCCATAATACCATCCCATGGCACTTCTTAGCTGCCATGATCCCATGGGGCTGTTTAGAGAAGGTGATAGGGAGTTGAATTATTGTCATCTGCTGTCCCTGGGTTAGACCGATCCTGAGCACTAACTGAACGTTCTCCTGTATCTAGTGAAATGCACGAGGAACATCCACAATTACTTTGCAGAGCGGCTGTACCATGCCTTGAAGGTAAGACTGTTATAGCAAAGGCTGTTCAGAGCGGGCCTGCTTCTCTTCTGGCTTCAGTCTGAAGCACTGAAGGGGCAGTGGGTAAAACAGGTGCAAATGAGAGCACAGTCAGGCCTGGCCCCTTTGGAAGAAGAGGGACATGTAGGGTTGAAGTGCTGCAGGAGCTTGCTTCTGTGGAGTTGAGGCTGGCACAAGGAGTCCAGTTCCACCCTCAGCTGCATAAGTGGACCACGGAGGTCACTGGATTTGCACTTGGTATAAATTCGGGCTGGGTTTTGCCCCTAGTGGTGGTTAAATTGTTCTGGTACCAATAAATTTGCTGGTTTTTAGGATGCATTTTTCTCAGTGACATTAAAACAAACAAAAGAAGTCTAGGGGGAAGTACATGAAAATCCCTGAATCCTTTGGAGCTGAATGTGTCAGTGCTAATGGGGCTCTTTAGCCCACTGATCATAGATGTAACAAAGAAATGTGGGGTCTATGCAGTCCCACTCAGTGGAATATACTGCAAATGAGAGAGGCTTTCCCCAAGATTTTTGCTACTGATGAATATCATCTTCATAAGGGTAAAGGACTAAACAGATTGGCTGGAGCCCTGGGCAGATGCTCTGTAAAGCTATCATGCTTAGCTGTGCTTTATGCACCAATAAACCTCCGTTCCTTCTTGCAGCCCTGCAGGTCTCTGGCTTCTGAGTTTTTCATGCACAAAGATTGGCAGTCACACCAAACTGCAGGATGGGTTTTGTGACACGTATAGTGGGCCACCAGGGTGAGAGGCAGAGATGTGCTAAATTCATTTCCAGCAGCATCTGAAACTTGGTCTCCTCCATTTTGGACCAACTTGCAAACGCTAAATCTACCTTCTCTTCTCCCCACCCCCATTCCCAAAAAGAGAGAAAATTTGATCATGCTAATACCCAGCAGCACTGCCAAACTGATAAATGTGTCATTGCAGGGGGCAGGCACTTGTGATGGGACCCTCATAAGGGTCATCGTTTCCAGGAGCGAAATTGACTTAAACCTCATCAAGGCTGAGTTCCTAAAGATTGCAGGCAAATCCCTCTCCACCATGATTCTGGTAAGCAGCA
The DNA here is from genome assembly GCF_003597395.2 of Chelonoidis abingdonii. Taxonomy (NCBI): domain Eukaryota; kingdom Metazoa; phylum Chordata; order Testudines; family Testudinidae; genus Chelonoidis; species Chelonoidis abingdonii. The sequence goes on from NC_133784.1 coordinate 10,980,872, forward strand.
GCTTTCTTGTTGTTATGAATCACTGACATGCCTTTCTGGTATGTCCATCACCATGGTATCTGGGTGCTGTCATAATTGTTCTGGGTGAAGGACTATCCCCTAGTAAGATTGTGACTCTCCCTTCCATAAGTCCTCCAAAAAGAGTCAAACACCAAGAGGGAATTGGGGATCCCTCCTTGTCCATTAGGGAAACATCTGCCTGAGCAGGTGAGTCATGGAATGTCACCTGCAGGTGATAGGACTTGTGCTTAGACTAGTTGCTGATGGAAGCTGGTTCTACTGCCACAGGCTCTGCACCAACCAAGCTCTGCTCCCACGTGCTTTGAGCTCCGCCAGCTGAAGCACTGTGGTTGAATGCAGCTGCTGTCCGCTGTCCTTGCTCCCTTCCCAGCCCCTGTGTGGTTCAGCACACATTGCCCATTCTGCCCTAGTTCCTCTGTCAAGCTGAACACCACCAACTGGCCTAGCAGAGCAGTTTGGAGCCAGCAGGGGCAAAACAGTCACTCATTTAATATCTGTGGTTTTGCAGCCAGGGGGGATGGTGCCAAGGGTGGGGTTTTGCAGAAGGCCGTGGCCCTGTTTGGATTGGTCAGAAATGTTGCAGGCAGAGCTTTCTGCCTGTCCTCTCCCACGCAGAGCCAAGGGCCATGGAAATCTCTTGGACCAACTCCTCCAGGGGGATTACATCCGTGTCGCTCTGTCATAGATCCTAGCAAGCGCCCCGTCCAGCTGCTCCCTAGGGTTGCAGCAAAGGGAATGCAGGCTCTGGATTGCCCAGAGTTTTAAGCCCCTGGAGCCTACAGAGAGTTCAACCATTGCCCCAATGCTGGGTTCCCTAGACACACTCTCAGAACACAGATCTTCTCTCTGGCATCTCCTGTGGGGAGCTGGAACCAGCTGTCCTGTTCCTTGCCCCTGGGCACAACGATGACTCTTCAGACTCCGGTCTGTTTAGACACGCCCTGTCCCAGAACTCCACCCCAAAGGTGTTTGGCTTAACTCGCTCAGGGGGCACGTGGCAGCTATGAACACACTTTGCACAGAGTCTAACGCATTAACGCTCTTCTCCTTAATCATGTAAAGCACAAGAGGGCACAGATCATATAAAACAATAAACACCAGATGCCAGTCCCTACCTGTCTCCTTTCCATTCTAGGGTGTCCTTTGGGCTGGGGGAGAGAGCCTTGCATTGTCTAGAGGCCTTCTGGGTGGACTGGAGGAAAAACGACTATGGTGATATACACTAACTGGGGATCTGGCCCATATGCTGTGTGTGACAGGTCTAGAAACTGAACATTTTCCAACCCCCCATCCACCCACCAAATGCTTTGGAGTTGGATTCTTTTGGTTTTCAAGCGGGTTGCTCCTGCCTAGTAAAAAGCCCCATTCTGCATTGGGGTTGAAATCCCAGTGTTCTCCCATTCTATCTTTATGGTTTGTTCCCTTCCCCTGTGCAAATAGCACAGAGGCCCCCACGAGCAGTCTCCTGGGAAATCTTTCTGTAATTAAGGTCCCTTCTCCTAATCTACACTGTCAGTATCTGTCATGTTGATTAATGATCCGTCGTCGAAGGTCCTGACTGAATAATAATTCCTGCTGAGACGTTGCAGTAGGTCCCCCAAAATACCCAGAGAGGACGAAATGAGCATTTCATCACTTTCTCGTTAACACTCTCCTCGACAGAGACTGAGAGATTGTCTGTTTCCTAAAAACTTGACTTAACGAAGTACGTTGACCAAGGAAGAGTTCTACGCTGCCAGCAATCACGGGGGCACTAAAACTTCAGTGGTGCAATGTGATAATAAGTGATGGACATAGATTGAGCAGCCAGACAGACCATTTTAAGGATGCTCTGTAGGCCCTTGATCTGTAAGCAGCAGTGCTCTATGCCCCTTTGGGATTTGCAGTGGCAATGATACAAATTTGACGCTTCACAACTACGTGCTCCACTCTTTCTCTGCCAGTGAGTGGGGAGAATGGTGCGTAAATGTTCAGGCAGTTTGAACCTTGAGTACAATGGGCTTGAGACTATTTTTCATTTGCATGATTTTTTACTCCTGAGTTACTCCATTGACCAGGGCCACTCAGAGGATTCAGGGGGTCTGGGGTCTTCGGCGGCGGGAGGCCCCCACCGCTGAAGACCTGGCACTTTGGCGGCAGAACCCGGGATGGAAGGACTCCCTGCCACCGAATTGCAGCTGAAGACCCGGAGCGGAAGAAGCTCCGGGGGCCCAGGCCCCGCGAGAGTTTTCCAGGCCCCCTGGAGTGAGTGAAGGACCCCGTTCCAGGGGCCCCAAAAAACTCTCGTGGGGGTCTGGGGCAAATTGCCTCACTTGCCTCCCCCTCTGGGTGGCCCTGCCATTGACTTAGTGGAGTTAGTCCTGTTTGGTTGCAAACCAATATAAGTGAGAGGAGAATTGGGCTCAATATAATACACTGAGGGGAAAACCTATGAGGGTTGTTTCTCCTCTCACAATGGAGTGTAAATCAGGAATAAATCCATTGAAGTCAATGGAGTCTGGCTTTCTCAAAGCCCTTGTCAGATGTGAGTTTATCCTATGGAGTAAGAATGCTAGCATGGTCCTCCATGTTCCAGTCTACTTTTGTTCTTCCCCCTGTCAGGAGGACACGAGTGGTGATTACAAGACAGCCTTGCTGAATCTCTGTGGCAGTGATAAATGAAGAAATCTGAAGGGAAAAGGCAAGATGTTGAAATGGAGGCACGGAAAACGGTGGCAATGAATAAGTGTCTGGGAATGGATGTCTAGAAAATCGTTAGCACTGAATAAATAGAAAATGGAAAATCTGCATAGAGGCTAAGATTTTTAAAGGAATCTATGTGATCTGGGTGCCCAATAAAGAGCTCGTCAGGAATTTTTCAACAAAACATTTTTTTCACAGGAAAATGCCATTTTGTCAGAATTGAAACTGTTCACAAAACAGTGTCCATTTCAACTCAATTATTTTTAAATTTCAAAGTTATCAAAACATCCCATTTTGACTCTTTCAAAACAAAAGTTCTGGTGTTTTGACTTGAAATTGCTTTTTTTGAATTTTGAAATTGGGGTAAATTTAGACTAAAAGCAGGTTTGAAATCAAAATGAAACATCTTGGAAGGCTGCAATTGACCTGAACCATTTCCCCCCACTTTGTCACTTCATGAACATTTTTGAGATTTTAACTTTGTTCTCATTTTCTGCCCATCTAAAGCCCTATATCCATAAAAACCAATGTTTCCTAGGCACCTTTAGAGATCTTACCATTAGTCTTCTAATGCTTTAGCTTCCCTTCTCTTCTACTGGGAGCCCTTCACTCCCCTGGACTTCAAGTGGGTGTGTGGATGCTCAGGCCATGATCATACATGCTGCCAAACATGCAGCAATCCCACTGGCTTCAATAGGACAAGGTCAGGCATAATCCACTCATTAGCTCTTGCAGGATAAGATCCATAGTGAATCCCAAACCTGCAAGGGGGCATCAGAGATTGGCTTTGAGAATTCAACACTAGGGGACTGGGTCTCACAGCCTTTATTTGAAGGAAGAAGCCCTAAGGTTTCAGCAGGACATCTCCCAGGAATAGTGGGTGCCAGAGCAGGTGGGTGCTGAATGCATAGTTACAAACCAATGCAGTTGATTCCCCTCTTGCTGACTGTCAAGGTTTTTTCCCCACTTTGAACTTTAGGGTTCAAGAAGTGGGGACCTGCATGATCACTTTTAAGCTTAATTACTAGCTTAAATTTGGTACGCTGCCACCAACCAGAAGTCTGTGTCTGGCACACTTCTGTTCCCCCAAACCCTTCCCTGGGAACCAGACAACTCCTTGGATCTTAACAAAAAGAGAATTACAATCCTCCTTCCTTTCCCACCAATCCGTGGTGAGTTTAGACTCATCCCTTGGATTCTAACAAGGAAAATCAATCAGTTCTTAAAAGAAAATTAATAAAGAAAGAAAAGTAAATTATCTCTGTAAAATATGGATGGAAAATGCTTTACAGTAATTCAGATTCATATAGACTAGAGAGTCCCACTCCAGCTGATTTCAAAGTTACAGCAACGAGGTAGAAATCCTTCCAGCAAAGACACATTTAACGTAAAGAAAAAAACATAAGACTAATCGCCTGTGGGCTATCCTTACAATTTTGAAACATGAAGACGACTTGTCAGATTGGGAAAAATCTGGGTGTAGTCTGTCCTCCTTAGCCCAAGCGGAACAAATGACAAAACAAAAAGACAAACAAGACTCTCCACCAAATTCTTTCCCACCACACCAACGCTTAGATGAAAGGATCTTGTCCTAGTTGGTCCTCTGGTCAGAGTTCAGCCAGGTTCACGTGAGCTTTTTAACACTTTACAGGTAAGAGAATTAACCTTTAACCATGCGTTATGACACTGACATCAGTGAATAGCCGGATAAACTCAGCTTGAAGAAATGGATTACATAAAACTATGTGAGATAATATTGGCATACGGTGTTTTTGTGAACACATATGTTAGCCTCATTCTGGCTTATTAGCGCTCCTATCTGGCTCCAGATTACAGAATGCATCCATTTATGCTCAGTGAAATTTTCTGCCTTACTCGCTGTGACAGAGGCAAAAATAGGCCAGGACCAGACACTGGCACACGGAGAACAAGATCAAATGTTCCGCAAACTTGTTCTCCTCTGCTCAGCAGTTCACGCACGGCTCCTTCTCTGTCAACTGCAGGCAAAATTATGTGTAATACTAAAAGCTTAATAGTCAGAGGGTAGCTCATGTTGAAGCTGGATCTGTAAAAGCATAACGAATCCTGTGGCACTTATAGGACTACAGATGTTTTGGAGCATGAGCTTTCATGGGTGAATACCCACTTCAATCGATAGCATGTAGTGAAATTCCAGAGGAGGTATATAATGCCAAGCAAGAAGAAGCTAGAGATGACCAGTTATGTTCAATCAGATGGAGGATAAGGCCTGTTCTTAGCAGTTAAAGGTGTGAAAAACAAGGGAGGAGAATATCTGGTTTTTAGTTGGAAGCCATCAAGTCTTTGTTTATCCTGAGTGAGGGTCCAATTTGCAGATGAACTGAAGCTCAGCAGTTTCTCTTTGAAGTCTGGTCCTGAAGTTTTTTTGCTGCAGGATGGCCACCTTAAGATCTGCTATTGTGTGGCCAGAGAGGTTGAAGTGTTCTCCTACAGGTTTTTCAGATATTATATACAAAAGCCTTGCTTTCTTGGGCTTGCTTTCAGGGGGATGAATGGAAAAATCTAGAGGGGTCGTGGATGCAGAAATGTTACCCAGCCTTCATAGGCCTCTCAGTGTGAAACTTTTCCTACCATCGCAACAGGGAAGTGACGACGTTACACAACTCTGCAATTAGCTGTGCAGTGCTATATAGCCGTTGGTAACCCATTGCTTCTACTCTGCTCTCCTGGTCTAGAGGTCAGAGTTGGGGGAAGAAGGTTGTTAGACCAAGAGCCCTGTGCTTTAGCCCTCACTTTGCCACTGACTCATGTTGTGACCCATGTTGCTGCTCTGTGCCTCAGTTTCGCCATTTATTCAAGGGAGGTAATTACACATATCAGTGCTGTGGGGCCTAACTCCTCTCTGTATAGTTCTGTGACATGCTCAGGAGAATCTCTTCTGAGGTGGAGGGCAAAGCAGATGCAGGTCAGACTGTGCTGTCAGGATTCATGCCCTGTGGTATTCTGCCAAGCAGGGGAGAGACAAAGAACCAGATAAAAGAGAACAGGGCCCTGCAACAACGCCAGGCTTGCCTGATGCAGGTGGATGGGGCTGTTCCTCCAGAGGCACTTCCCCTGATGATAAACAAGCAGGGGCTGGGGGCCTATTACCAGCACAAGCTCATCTCTTCCCATTTGTGTAGTCAGCTGGAATCTTTTCCAATGGCCCCGTGTGCTGTCAGGGTCATGTCTGTCTGTGCTCCAGCTGGGATCAGCGCCAGCTGTCCCAGCCATTTTTCACTACCTGGACTGCTCAATGTAGTCACTCCATTAAAGTAAGTAAAGCAAGGACAATCTCCTCTTCCCCCACTGCTGGTGCCAAATCAGGAGGGGGGGCTTAAACTACACACTTCTGCAGGACAGGGGAGTGAGAACTCCCTCCCCCGCACCCCTTGCTTTGCACTGGCTGCCTGGAGCTGGGGTCCGACTGCAGAGGGGTAAGCAGGTATTGAGCATGCATGGTACCTCCTCAGCAGGATGGGGTGGAGAATAAGTGGAGTCTTGGCTTCAGCTCCCCCTGCTTGCTGACCACTCAGGGCCTGTCCTAATTTGTCCCTGGTATAAGCCAGCAACATGTTACTGGAGCAAGGGACAATCAGAGAGAGGGTCTGAGCAACAGACCCTCCCCACGCCTGCCATGGCAGCTTATGCACCATCCCTCGCTCAGGAGTTGTGACTAAAGGTGCAATAGTCTAGCCCTAAAATGATAACCTTTGTACTCGGTCCCTTTAAACCAAAGTGCTGCACAACAGCTACAGTCAGGAAGGAAGGATGGACAGGGTCAGTTTAAGCAAATATGGTGCTCTCTAGCTGCAGGGTTTAAAATTCAGGCCCTGCTCCTGCAGTTGGATTCATGCGGCCCTGCACTGGAGCTCAGTGCAGGGTTCCAGGCTGCAAAATCAGGGCCTAGGGGTATAGCAGTAACCTATCCCCCCCCTCACTGGCCCCAAGCTCTGATGCCCCAATAGCTGATGGGCTCAGCTCTGGAGTGAGGGGCTGTATCATGCGTGTACCACCTAGGGTGACCAGATGTCCTGATTTTATAGGGGCAGTCCCGATTTTGGGGTCTTTTTCTTATATAAGTTCCTATTACCTCCCACCCCATCCTGAATTTTCACATTTGCTGTCTGGTCACCCCAGTGCCACCGCCACAGGGCTACACCCATCAGACCACGCAGGACAACGCATATCTTGTGCTGTGGCAGAATCAGCTGCTGGTTTTTAAGGGATAATCCTGCTATCATTGAAGTCAATGGCAAACCTCCCAGTGACTGCTACGAGGGTAGGATCAGGCCCTTCACTTTCAAATAAACGAGTGAAAAATTGATCTATTTCTTGGAATGAGCCAGAAAGCCAAGCAGGTCTGGAATGCTGGATGCCACCAAACAAAACTGGGCTTGCAGCACCACCTTGTGGATCACTGGGGGTGAGGGAATAGCCCAAGTTAGAAAGAACCAGAGATGTGAGGTGAAATCTTCAAAAGGACCTGGACTCCCTGGTGTCCAACAAACTTAATGGGAACTGAGCACCCAAATCCCCCAAGAAATGCTGAAAATCCTACCTGTGTTCTCTAAAAGAATGTGAACACAAATCCTGTGCTAGGAACCCCAAAAATGGGGAAGCAGCAGCCACTTTACCCCAACTATTATTATTATTCGGGGTGTGATACTGTTTAGACGTCTCAGCCATGGTCCCAGGCTCCCAGTCACAGTCCCTGCCACAAAGAGCAGAAGATCAGTGCCTCAGAGGCATTTAGGCACTTAACTTCCATTGAATTAGGTGCCTAAATACCTTTGAGGATCTAGACCTTACAGTCTAAGTAACCAAGACAGACTAAACTCTCCAGGGCAGGGACTGTCTTTTTGTTCTGGGTTTGTACAGCACCTGGCACACTGGGGTCCTGGTCCGTGACTGGGGGCTCCTAGGTGCTACCACAATACGGGGGCGGGGGGAGAGAGAAAGTGACTTGCCGAGGTCTCACAAGGGATCGGGCAAGAGCTGGGAAATGAGGTTGGTAACAGAACAACAGAAGGAAGCCTGGCTCGAACAGCACAAACACTGGGAAGCAGCATGACTGTAAGACATCGATAAGGATTTAATTATGTATCGATTGCTGGTAGAATATTCACTAGACAAAAGGTGTTTTAATAAAGAGGAATCAATTCCTAACCTCTTCGAGATGGCCTTTTCAAACTGCAAATATTTACAAAGGGGCCTTTCATTTCACTTACCATTTAATTAATAGGAAAAAGTTGAGATAAACGGCAGGAAAAACAAAAGGCAAAGTAGCCTGCAGCGCGAGAACCTTGGTGAATGCTCAGCTGTGATGTGGCCCTTCCACCAACCAGCATGTTGGCTGGTCCCACTCGCCTGGCTATCTGTAAAGTATGGTGACCAGGGAACCCGAGAAGAGGGCGTCCAGGGGATAACTGATTAATCTAAAAACCTACCGGAGCACTGAACAAATGGCCTGTTGCTGATATGGTAGTTGCCCTCAGCTTGTTAGACAGCAAGGGTAGTCCACCAAAACAGGTCTCCTGGGATGAGCCCTCAGATGTCACAGTGGCCATGAAATCCTGAGCCAACTCAGGCCACTTGTCATCCACGTGGGGGTTATCATCACCATGCACTAGGCGCCTTGGAGCCTTCAACATCACGGCAGTGAGGAGCTCTGTTGCCTAGGCAAAGGCTTCACTGTGCCCAGACCTCAGAGCCTTCAGGCTGGTACCTTGCCACTACTTGGTTCATGCTGCATCCAATTCCTGGTTGGAAGCAACTGGGCCCCATCCTGCAGAATCATACATGCATACCCAGGACCCTTGTCTCTCAGGAGATCAGGAATGGTTTATGTTATTCATTGCCAGCCTTGCATTAAGCAGCACACACCGAGGGCACCTTCTCCTCCTCCCGACCAATAGCACCAAGACTGACCCTACATTCCCACCTGGGATTAATCTGCATCTGACCCAGGGAAGGAAACACATCCCAGCGAACCAAACGAAGGGGAGGGATAGACTTTCACCAACATGTTCCTCATAGTGAGTCCCCTATTTTTAGAACTTCAGACACTCCCTCTGCCCCCCCACAATCCCCTGGTCACCAGCCTCCCAACCAACCACTAAGTGCCATCAGCGGGGTAAAATATCCGCAAGTTCCCCCAGCTAATACAGATGGAGGTGGGCTAGGGCAGGTGCCCTCTTAATGCAACAGTTGCACACAGCAGGACTCCCAGCCCTTTGCTGACAGAGCTAGTGGGGCATCCTGCTTCATCCTTCTAAGGTCATCTGCGAGCCACAGTGAGCTGTCAGGGTGCTCCTGAGGGAGAAGCTGTTAATGAGTCTGGTTGCATTCAATGTATGATCATGACACTTCACTAATCTTCGCCTCTCAGACCCATTGGTTCAGCGTGATTTCCTCTCTTAAGTTTGATCAGATTCATGAGCTCATGAGGGCGCCTCATAATGGTAGGCATGCTGCTTGGATGGGCTCTTCTCTCTCTTTGGAGGAGATACTAGTCTGTTCAGGAAGGGTGGGTGGGATTTTGTGTTCCTTATTCTCACTCCTGTTCCAAAGTTCAGCTCCAGTGTGTGTCTGCATTGTGCCAAGGACTAGCTATCACCCATTGGAGATTCAGAGTGGGCAATTCTGATAGAGGATTTTGGGCCTTAGCAGCATGTGTTAGTGGAATGAATACCAGGTCTCTGGTCCTGTCCAAAAACAAAATGCATTCATTGATTTAATTATCACCAAGATCCAGACAGTGTGTGTCATCCTACCTCCACTTACAAACTCTAGGTTTAGTTGGTGCACTGATCCAGAAACCAAGAGTTAGGGGATGATCCCAAACCAAAGTGGTAGCATTCCTGCACATTGATATTCCTTTCTGCTTCCTACAGTTAAAATTATACACAAATTTTGCAATCATTTGTTATGCAAGATAAATATGGCAGGACAACTTTCAGACGTGTACAGGCTGTAATGCTTCCCAGATGCTTACAAGAGTTAATCTACAATAAACCCTGGGGACTTCAACATGAACAACATTTAGCATCGTTATCACTTCCTCTAGGAAACCTATAGCACCTGGAGCGCTGTAGATTGGTGGGCTGTCCATGACCCCGCTACATTAAAAGGACTTTGCAGGCCCTGGGAATCTGCTTCTGCATTTCCAGCTGGATGAAAACAGCTATTGCGAAATGGATGCAGATTTCCCTAAATTCTGTAAGTGAAACAACAAAAGGGAAGGAATCTAACCTTTGGGCAAATAACTAGCTTACAGTCACTCGGAGGAACCCGTGCCAGTCCCCCAGTGATGATGAAGCCCAGGATGTGTTGTAAGCACACTATTAATAATGAGTGAGCACTGCATTGTGAGTCTGTAATTGGATGCAGGGTTTCAGATGAAATTGCTCTTTGGGGTGACAAATGACAATGAGCCTTCAAATCAAGTTACAGCCTTGCCAGGAGCTAACTCATGGATGGGCTCGTCCTCCTGGGTAAAGATGGGTATTGGTTACAGGTGCAAGAAAGCTTCTTTGGCTTAAACTTTGCCTGAAGTTTTCCCCTCCCTGAACAATGAGTCCACACAATTTCGTGGGAGTTCAAATCCACTCTGCAAAAACAAGTGTCAAGAGAAAGGGCAGGGGGGAAGGAAACATAAAATTCACTTCAACTTTTTACTTTTCCAACGTTTTCCAATCAAAGATCTTAAAACACTTAAGAAACTCCCCAAATAGTTTATCTAGCTTGCTTTGTTGTTTATGGTCTAGACATTGACAGCTTTTTTCACCTTATTCTTTGATCCATTATTTTATTAGGATCAATTGCAATAAAAACACTGAGTTTATTTACTGCTTTCCACATGGCTGCCTCAAAAGCACTTTGCAATTATTAATAATTAAGCTTCACAACCATCTGCAAAGCACAGCAGATACGCCTTCCCCATTAAAGCTGGTTGAATCATTTTTTGCGGGTAATTTACCCAACATATGTAGCTCCTTGTGTTTGGTTTGTTTGCAAATCATCCCTAAAACAGCCGTGATTGCTGGGAATGTGTTCACGATTCGTGTTGATCACTGAATCAGTTGATCATTTGCACACACAAGGACTGATTCTCATGTACATTGAGGTCACTTTGTGCAGCCAGGATAGGATCCAGAGGCCTTACTGTAAATGAAAATATTAGTCTGTATGGCTCAGATCCTTGAAGGTATATAGGCTCATTTTTAACTTTGAGGATCTGGACCTACATTGTTTGCAAACTGGCTTTATATGATTATTTGCTATTCCTGATTCACTCTTCATGTAGTGTGATTGGCCACCTGAGTCAGATGGCGTTGTTTCTATTTTCTGATTGGACAACCTCAGCTTTATAAAGGGGAGTCTTGTCTCTAGTTCTGATCGCATTTTTGGTTACTTACTAGTAATTCTTTGATGGACCTTTTGGACAAAAAATAAAAGAGCTTTTCAACACGTCTGCCAGAGCATTCTTAGCACAAATACTCCTGGACTAGACAAGGTCGGTTATTCATTAGCAGAAATGGGAAGTGTACCCAGAGAATACTGGTTCTTTTCCCCTTTTCTAGCTACAAGACGTAAAGGTGGGGATAGTACCTGCATGGCCCCTTGTGGTTGAGATTGGCACTGCAGGTGTGCCTCTTGATTTCCCCTGACTAGGGCAGGGATAGGTTCACTTTAACAGGTGGGGAGGAGGAGAAGCCAATGTGCACTAACAAGACCATGTTCTCTTTTAATACGGCTTGAGAACAGATGCAATTACAGCAAACAAGGTCCTCAGCACAGGACCCTGGTTCAGAGCTCCCAAATATAACACCACGTCTTTGAGTTTATAGGAGCCTCGAAGAACCCATTGCGGTCTGCATGGCTTCTACTCCCCGCTCTCTCACGCAACTTCCTTTTCCTGTGTATCCAGCCCATCCCTAGGGTGGTGCAGGGTGTCCTTGATTACATCCCGAGGGGTAGTACTGCATCACGCCAGACACACATAGTCACTGGGCCCTGGTTTTGTTACCGTTGAGCATGTGAAGGGTGAAACCAGATGTTTTGATTGACCTGAATTGAAGAAAAAAATCACTTTTTCCATGTGAGACAATTTTTGAGCCTGTGACTTTTCCCTCCCAATCTGGGATGGGAAAATTTTTTGAACTCTTGAAAATATTCCCAGGAAGGGAAAACCATTTCCTGCCCAGCTCTGGGCCTTATGTCCCAACAAACATGTAGGGCTAGGGACCAAAGTGAGCCTCAAAGGTGCCGAACCCTAGATGAGAACACCCTATAAAAAATCACTCTGCAGCTGAAATTGGGATAGATGTCCTCTTGGTCAACACACTGGAGATTGAACCAGGAACATCCCAAGTAACAAACTCATGCCCTAGTGCTTAGCTTGTCCCTGGTAACCTGAATTCTAGGGTGTAGCTACCATGCCCCATCATGCCTCATTCATAGCGTCACACTGGATAATCTTTCCCCTGCAAAACCTCCCGAGCTGGAGCATACCAAAGCCCAAGTAGGTGTCAGGGTGAGACACTAGCATGAGCAGGCTAGGAGGCAGGCTGGGCCCCTTTCCACTGTTGCCACTACTCTGGATTTGGCACCATCTGTAATATACAAGCACACGAGCATCCGGCTTTTCCTGGCTCACAGGTTGTTCTGTCTTTGTGTGTGTGTGGCTGGGAGCAGGCTCCCACTCCAATTGAATGAGCCAAATTATCCCTGTTCCTATGGAGCTGTAATGGGAGCAGGGGAGAGAAGAGTGTGCACAAGGCAGCTGTAATTTGGCTGCAGGCACCAGCGAGTGCACAAGTTGGCTGTGTGAGTCAGATCTGCCTAAGGCAATCAGGACCCTTGAATGGGGGCAGGGCTAAGGTGGGACTATAGTTCTGCAGACCAGCAAACACCATAAGGCCCCCGGGGGAGAAGCACTGCTGACATCTTTTTAAAGGGATAGCAAATCCAAGGCTTGGGGACTTAGCTAAGCACACACAAATCCCACTCTCACGGATGTGGCAGAGCTCTGCCCAGGTGTCTGCAGAGCTCTTGTGGTGGTCCCTAAGCTTCTGGCAGGCCCTGTCTGCAGCACTGGAGTCTGGTTTGCAGCTGTACAGGGATGGGATGGGGGATCCAGAACGAGTCTCTACAGCCTGTAGAGAACAACTGAGATGAGCTCAGTTGGTCTTCTTGGGCTTGGCCAAGCTACTTGGCTTGTTTTGGGCTCATCTGGTATAGCTTGCCTCAGGGTCTCAGCTGGGGCAATGCATGGACCGCAGCCCAGCCAGCAGATGGGAAGGACTCTGCTGAGTGCTTTAGTCCACACGTATGTCAGGCTGCCAGATACAGAGCAGTTCTCTGGCAACGGAGCATTAGAGCTGCTGTCCTCTTCCCCTGGGGGTTTCCAAGGGGTCAGAGATCCAGAGGTGAATCTGGGGGAAGACATCAACCCTTTAGCTGAGCACAGCACAGCTATTCCCAAGCATTTCTTTACTCAAGCACCACCAACCACCCCTAGAGAGACCCTCTGCTCCCTGGGCGGGAGTCATGTTGTAGTGTTCGTGCCCATGCTAGAGGTGGATGTAGTGGTCATGGGTGATGGCCAAGAGCCACTGTTTAGATGGGCCACCAGAGGGCATTATGGGAAATCTATAGATGCTCTAGGCTGGCAGGAACTAAAGGTCACTCAGTGCCTAACACTCATTGGGATGGCCCTGCTGTGCCATGGCTCAGAGCTGGTGAGAAGGAGACAGGACTACAGCTTTGCACCTTTCCTCAATGTTGCCCAAGGTCCGTGACACAGGGCTGACCATTCTTTTTGAAGGGGCAACGTGCACCTCCTCTGCATGCAACAGGAAGCAAAAGGAAGGACTGTGCCTCCGGCAGCCAGGAGGCTCTCCAGTGCCCCCAGCCCAGGGCTGTCCTTTAAAGGCAAGAACTAGCCCCACCAATTCAGGAATAGTGGTGAAGTGCCCAAAGAATGAGTTGGAATGGATGTAGGAATTGCTTGTGCCACCTGTGAGTGGAATTGTACAACAGCCCCAGGTTCCTATGACTAGTGTAATGGCAGGAGTCAACAGGTGGAGCTGTTACACGCAGTCTTACCAGTTCTTTTCCTTACTGTGGGAGCATGAGTCAGTCTTTGAACAAATGCTTTAATTATTAGTTTTGTGATCCAGTTGATTTTGAGTGGAGCTGTTGCAAATAGCAGGAGAGTTTGCCCCTTGTCTTAACCTTACTAGTGAATCTCTGCAACAGTTCTTGAGGCAGAGTTGCTCCCTGGGAACTGGGCATTGGAGTTTGGCTGATGTCCCTTAAAGAGGAGATTGCCTGATGTGGTTTGTGACCACCTCTGTTCCAGGGCTTATGTATGTAATGTACATAAATAAGTTACAGTAGTAAAATACACACAGTTCACATCACTGATTTCTCATCCAATGGGGAGCCAGTCAGCAAGACCTACTCCTCTGCTATTACATGGCAAAGAGACAACAATAGTTTGTTTGATGTCCTGATGCCAGGAAGGGATGGAACACTAAGGACTGGCATATTTAAGTCTGGATTTGGGCAAATGCATCAGACAGCACTGACAAAGGCAGGAGAGCCTTTTAATTACAGCTGGGCTAGTTGTTCATGGTGAATAAATGATCAGATAGGGGTAGCCCTTTTCTCAGCTTGCTCTGAGATTGGTTTTCTCAGGCCCATGGAGGGTCGTGAGGAAAAGCGAGGGGATTCTGAGTGGTGGAGAAGTTCTGAACAGTGAGGAGCAGCAGGAATAGGAGATGGATTCTGAGCATGGAAAGGGGAAGGTTCAGGGATGGGTGGATCAGAGACTACAGGGAGGTGGTTAGTGGAGTGGGGGGATGGATGAGGGGAAGTGGGAGGGTTCTGAAAAAGAGGTGTAGGTGGATTGGGTGGCACCCAGGAACTGATGGGACCATGCTCAGAGCCAGGAGGGGGATGGGTGGGTGTGATAGGGTGTTCATCTCCACACTAGCCCAGAAGGGGTTAATGAGGCTGGCAGTTAACTGGATAGGCTGCAGCTGAGAGGAATTAGGTGGCCTAAGTAATCTCCTGAATCAGTGGTTCTCAAACTTTTTTTTTTCCCCAGATCACTTGAAAATTGCTGATGGTTTAAGTGGACCACCTAATGATCTTTCCAAATGTTGTTTGTACCGTTAGCTAACTGTTATAAAGCATTTTGGATAAAATCACTATATAAAATTTTTTAATAATAATTAATTTTTTTGTTCTACAAATAAAAGCACGCAACTCATATTTTAATATTAGTAGTCCTACCTTTCTAATGCGATGGATGTGCCCTCTCTCCCCCACCACAGCAGCCCCTGAGCTGGGGCTGGGAAGGAGTGGGGGTCTCCCCCCTGCCACAGCAGCCAGAGAGCTGAGGCTGGGGAGGGCCATCTCTCCCTGGCAGCCGCACCACTTTCTCTAGCCGCCACAGCCCTGCATGTCCCAAATCTGCCACCCCCTCTTCTCACTCCACTGCCTCCTCCCACCTACCCCTATTCCCCCCAAGGCACCTTACATGTGCATCTTCTCCAGGGTCCAGGCACCTAATTAGTGTGTAGCTCGTGTGTGGCTGCCAGGTGCATACCTTAGAGGGAACTATCTGTGGACCACCTGAATGGAGCTCATGGACCACTAGTGGTCTGCAGGCCACAGTTTGAGAACCTCTGCCCTCACTGATGGTGGAGCTGGCAGGGCTAGGATAAAGCCAGGAAACTGACAGCAGAAAGGAGACTGCAGTGAGGGAGCCTACAGCCACTCTTTAGACATAAGAGGGGGAAGGAGGGAAACCTTGAGGAGAGGGTGTAGGAAAAAGTTTGGGAAGATGGCAGCAAGGGGTAAGATGGTGCAGACGTTGGCTGTTGATTAGAAGGTCCCTGAGCTGGAATCTGGAGTAGAGGGTAGGCCCTGGTTTTGCTTTGAGCAACTGTGGGAGTGGCACGGTCTGGACAGTGTATGGGAAGACGGCCAGAGGCAGTGTATACAGAGAGATTTTGATACCTCTGGAAGGGGAGGACTAGAGTGACCTGGCTAGAGGGCTGTCATGAAAATAGAGCACACTGTAGAGCAGGGGCAGGGCACATGAGCAAGTGGCAGAAAGGGGCATCAGACCTGGAGGGAGCTACTCCCCCAAGAAACCAGAAGGAGGGGCCCTGGACGTGAACGTACCCCGTGACAGTGGGGCTGGCAGGTTACATGAGGAGTGTTAGCTAGTGAGTGGATGTATGACCCGGGGAAGTGGTAGGACAGGAGATGGGTCAATGAGTGAGTGAGCGTGAGGGAACTTGTTTTGCGAGTGAATTGGGAAGGCTGGGGGAAGTCCCAGAGCAAGAAGGCTTAGATCTCTGCTCCCTCTGCAGGGGAAAAGCCAGCTGGGGCCAGCCTCATCTACATGAATGATTGTATTGCTCGCCCCTAGTTCCGCACATTGTGTTTTGGTGACTTAGCTGGAATTTGTCTATGGCCTGATTGTATCAATACTAACAGATTGTTACTGTCATTGTTTGCATGAGAGGGCGTAGGAATTGGGCAAGACATGCCCTGGGGAAAGTGGGTCACCCTGAGCATACATGAGGTGGGCTCTGTTTTGGGAACAGGATTCAAATTCAACATGAGAGGTTGGAGAACTCTGTTGATAAGCCAAGGTGTGCTATTCCAAGGAGCAGGGACTTTGGCTTGAGGCCCTGCTTTGCTCCAGATTCCTGCTTGGAAGTTTTGAGCCCCATGTGGAGTGATTTTGGGGGACCAGACTGGCAGCATTGGCACAAGGCTTCCTTTGGACTAGGCCTGCATGGAGCAATGATGGTAGTACAGAGCTGGCTTTACAGTGAGTTCCAGCTGGAAGACAGAGCTGGCTGCCCAGTGCCCTGACAGGCAGTGATGGTGCTGAGCTGACTTTGCTGTGGGAATCAATCAGAGCAGCTGCAAGCAGAGATGTGGTCACAGAACTGGCCCAGGGAGAGACCCATGGGAGTGACTCTGGAACCTGGTGGATTTCTCTGGTCTAGGCAGATGGGGAGGCAAATCACCTCCTGACAGCTGCCAGTCGAACTGGACCAGTGAGTGGGGTTTAAGGTGGGGGTGGGGATACTGTTGTGTGACTAAGTTTTGGACCTCAACAAACCAAACAGTTAATCCTTGGAGCTGTGGGGTTGATGCGGTGAGGGTGTTCAACTCTGTTGTATCTAAATAGATATCTCGCTATCCTGCTCTTTTTGCTTGGTTATTCCACCCCCTACCTCCAATTTGCCTTCAGTAAGACTTGAGCACTGGCTCCTAGTTAAGCACATGCTTTGGTGAATCAGGGCATTAATATAAAGCCAATATTGGGCTGGATTTTCAGGGGAGCTGAGAACCCCCAGTTCCCACTGACTTCAGTGGGAGCTTGCTCAGCCCTTTGACAATCAGGCTCGACTCTCAGAGCAAGGAGGTGCTTGCGGTAAAGTCATTGGTTTGCAGTGCAGGAAGGCTGGAGTCATTTCGCAGCACTGGAACTGGCTCCCACGGTACGCTTGGGCAAATTACTTAGGGCAGGGGTGGCCAACCTGTGGCTCCGGAGCCACATGCGGCTCTTCAGAAGTTAAGATGAAGCTTCTTGTATAGGCACCAACTCCGAGGCTGGAGCTACAGGTGCCAACTTTCCAATGTGCTGGGGAGTGCTCATTGTTCAACCCCTGGCTCTACCACAGGCCCTGCCCCCACTCCACCCCTTCCTGCCCCCTCCTCCGCCCCAGAGCCTCCTACATGCTATGAAACAGCTGATCAGGAGGTGTGGGGAAGGTGCTGGCAGCAGGGGGAAGGAACTGATGGGGGGCTGCTGATGTATTACTGTGGCTCTTTAGCAACGTGCATTGGTAAATTCTTGCTCCTTCTCAGGCTCAGGTTGGACACCCCTGGCTTAGAGCATCCACAATAGCAGCGCACTGTGGGTAGCTGTCCTACTGGTCACAGGGTGCTTTGGAATGCTTCCTGGGGGGCAGGTACAGCATCACATGATGCAAGTTTCTCAATCCCATTGTTCCATGGACATCCTACTAGATTGCCAGCCACGTTGCTACTGGCCTGGTAACCTGCAAGCCATCCGTCTGTGTCAAAAAGCATGACCTCTATTGAGTATTGTGGCCTAGAAAGAGCATTTTAACACTGAGCCACAGGAATGTTTATTGCTGTAGCATACTGAGCCTGGCATTGTTTGTTTGCACCTTGCTATCACCCTTGTAATGATTGCTCTGAGGGCTCCACTGTAACAATGCACACACATCTATTGCTATTCAGCATAGAGTCTCAGAGTGGGAAGGGACCTCAGGAGGTCATATAGTCCAACCCCCTTGCTCAAGACAGGGCCAATCTCCAGACAGATTTTTGCCCCCAGATCCTCAAGTGGCACTCTTAAGGATTAAATTCACAACCCTGGGTTTAGCAGGCTAATGCTCAAACCACTGAGCTATCCCTCCCCCATGAAAGTGAAGTGCCCACACAGGGACTTGAACCTTGGACCCACAGATTAAGAGCCTGATGAGCTGCCAACTGAGCTAGCTATTGTTGGGGAACATTAGCAGCAGCCACTGTGTGATGGAGAATAATGAAGATAAATTCAGTTTCCAAAGTAGATTTGTATTCCACACCCATGCAAACATACCTATGTAATGCTGAGGGAAACTTCATACATGCAGGGGAAAGTAACCTTAAAGATGGGGGATGGAACAGGGAATTTACAAGAACATACACTAAAGAGACTCTCTCAGCTGGGTGTATGTGTGGCTGTCACCGTGTTCAATCTCCAGGGAAGGAGTGCCTTGGGTACTGCTGTGACCCTGGAAGATATGTGGAAAGAGAGGAGAGAGAGAGAAAGTAGGAAGGTCCTGAAAGGTTGTTTCTTTTCTAATTAAACTTTGTATGACTGGAGAAGGTAAAGCTATCATGAAAACTGTTTTTTTTTTTAACACACAAAGCTTACCGCAGGAGAATTAAATCTCCTTTCTTCAAAACTTGTACCCATTTCCCTCCTTCCATCGGTAACTTAACCATGCACAGTTTACATCTATATGAAAAAGTGAAAGTTAGTGGTATCTGCTTTTACTTGTCTAAGGAAAGTTTTAATTCTGTTTCTTTTCATTCTTCCTTAAAACCATGCCCTCTCTTCCCACAGCTGAAGGCTAAGGACCCTCACCCCCACCTTAACTGGTCCCCCTCCCCAACCCATATACCACCACCTGACCCCAGCCTCCACCCTGACTGCACCCCCACCAGTCTCCCACTCATACACCACGTGACCCCAGCCCTCTCCTTTTAGAAGCAGCAGGACTACAGGCTCTGCACCAGAGTGAGTATTTGCCTCCCTTGCCTTCTGCTATGCCTGTACCAGGTCTTTGATTATTTTACAGGGCACGGCTGTGTGTCTCTAGCATAGCCCTTCCCCTCCAGGCCCCAAGCAAGTCTTTGAGGCTGGAGCGGATCTGTGCCTGCACAGCTTCTTCTGCCCACACACCCAGGAGATCTACCACCTCCCATAAAGGACCATGTTTGCTGCACAGACTCGGGATGCTCAGCTGGGCAGTTGCTCTGTGGGCTTTCCACACCAAGATAAGGCAAGTTCAAAACTTCCTGGAGTTTTAACCCTTCCTGAGGAGGGTGTTCACCTGTGTACGTGGCTGCAGGGCAGTGGAGTTCAAAACAGTGGTCTCGGTGGGCATTGTGGGACACCTCCTGGAGGCCAGTTACGTCGACATAAGCCATGCCATGTCTACACTGATGCTGCGTCACTCTAACTATGTCACCCTAAGAGGTGAGTTAAGTGGTGGGAGGAGCATTGCAGGGTGCATACCTCCATAGTTAGGTAGATGCAAGCTGCCTTATGTCAGCTTAACTTTGTAGTGTAGACAAGCCTTAAGCCAACAAGGCAGTGGGCCAGAGAGCAAGTGTGTGAGCATGACTGTAGTCCAGGAGCTAGGGCACCCTGTCCCTAGGAGGTGAGACCCCGGGTGCAGTCCCTCTTCTCCAATCATTCTTTAATTAGTTATTCACCATGGAACAGCTTCAGCAGGAGAGACTGAGGGATCCCCACCTCAGAGTACCCCACAGACTGGTGGTTAGAGTCCTTGTCTGAGGGGCTGGAGATTCCTGATCAAATCCCTTCTTCCCTTTAGGCAGAGCAGGGAAGTGAACCTGGGCCTCATGGCTGAGGTGAATGCACTAACTAGTGGACTAAAAGTTATAGGGTGAGCACCCCCTGGATTTAGAATGGGACCTTATCAGATTGGGTTTCACAGGGAGGTTTGGTGGAGAAACACCTCTCTTGCCCTGGTTCATGAATCACTCTGGGGCTAGGGTGCCTAGGGAGACAGCAGTTCTCATGCCCAGAAGCAGAAATGGAAGCACTGAGGGACCTTTCACTGTAGAAACTTAGGCACCTAGAGGATTAGGCAGCAGCCAAGTGGGAGTATTGTGGATCCTAAAACTGGGACCTGGGCACTTCAATGTGGGGTGTGGGGGCCTGTGTACCTTTGCAGGTCAGTAGTGTAAATCCTCTGTTCCTGTGGCACAAGGCCTTGTAACTAAGTTACTAAGGGGCAGCTCCCCCTGTTCTACCTTGATCATCCCGTTCTGAACCTGCAACCCTTCTCCTTTGCCTTTATTTTTTTCTACCTCATTGTTCTTCTGGGAAAGGTTCTGGCCTGACAACTGAGGGGACTGAAGTCCATCCCGCATGCAGCGAATAGGTACAGCCATGATTCAATCTACCTACACACATGCTTCAGGCAAGCCAGGGTTGGATAGAAAGTTAGGGTAAAACTTTTCATCCAGCTCTAGCCACAATTCCAAATCCCTCTGTAAAATGTTACAGCAGCAGCAAACGGGGCAAAAAATAATTGTCTTGAGGACATTGTGTCTTAAAGCTCTCCCATTAGCTAAGAAATATTGTGGCTCAAAACTGGTGGTATTTGGATGACCTTCCTCTTGCTGTTCCTCCAGCTGATCCTAATACTCGACTCTAGTCTAAACAGAGGTCACTATCAGCAATAAGAAACTTTCAAGTGCTATTACTCCATTGCCAGCATCTGGATTGCTACTTGAGGGATCCAATGTAATTTTAAAGGTACTAAATTGAAACAAAATCAGTCCGTTGATGGCCCTGCCCATGGTACCTTTAAATTTGGTATCCTATTCATTTGGGGAGAATGAAATTATCCTATTCATTAGAGGCAGATGCTGGAGATGAATGGGTCAGCATGTTGCACAAATGGCATTAATTAAACCCTCATGAGCACAGACAATATCCCAGCAGGAAACAGGAGAAGACAGAAAAGTTTAATTTAAATATGGCAATAATAACAGGACTACTGGCTGGCTAGGATTGCTGGCACCAGCTGAGTGCTTTTTTGCAGGGCGGTTTAAAGAACAATTATTATTAAAGTTGCCCCAACCAAGATTAGAGCCAAGTTGCACTGGGAGCTACATGCACAAATGGTATGAGACAGTCCCTGCCTTGAACAGCTTACATCTAAATAAGCAAGGCAGGTAAAGGAGGAGACATGACAGTATAATTATCCACAGTTTACAGCTGGACTTAAGGGAAAGTCAGACTAGACATTTCAAAAGCAGCTGTGTTACACAGGAGCCAAGGGTGAGATTTATTAAAGTATTTAGGCACAGACCTTGTTAGGCACCTGATGATGCAGACAGGTACTTGATGGGCTGTACAAAGCACTTAAGTGAGTTGCCTATCCTGGATGCTGTTTCTTGTGAGTAGATTCCTTTATTGTAAACAGTCTTGCTACTGATGGGCCCAAACCAAATCTTTGCAATGGGACAGCCCCAGACTTTTGGGACCAGGAGTTTGGGATCTGAACCCTTATTCAGATCTGAATTTCATAGCTGGTCCCAGTGGGTGAGATTCTGGGCATCACAGAGGCACAGCACAGGGCTCGCTATTCAGGGAGTGGGGAAGCTACGGTGGTTTTAAGTCCCTTTGTGCCCTTCTAGTTCTGGCCTGTTATTGGTGATAAAATGTTCCCTGGTGTAACTTATGCAGCCCATCTCCTCCCACCCCTAACAGGTCCTTTTCTATCCCTGGAATTCTGGGGTTAGTTACAGCTGTCTGAGCCCTACCTGCTCCAGAAGGATTCTCCTGCATACAGTGTATAGGGGCTGTAGCTGTAGGGAAATGTTCTGAAGGGGTTGAGCCAACATTTTGGACCCATACACCCCCAAACTTTGTGAGTGGGAGGAGGGGTACAAAATTTGGCTCTACAATAACAACTTGATTTTAAATAGAGCTTTTCACCTGTCGCTCTCTCAGCGCTTTAAGCACAGTAAGCTCATTAGCCCCATTTTACGTATGGGGAAACTGAGGGACATGACTTACAGAAGATGACCCAGCAGGCCAGAGAACTCAGGTCTGCTGATTCCCTGTCCAGTATGCTGCCTCTGTTTATTACACCATTTTCTTTTCCTTACAACAAGCTGTTTTCCTAATGCAGCTGTAGGAACGTGCTTTCACAAAGAGGTTAAAGTTGTGATAGCCACAAACTGAATGACATCAGTATCCATAAAAAAAACAACCATTTCAGGGCACTAATTTCATCAGCAAGCTAATTGCAACTATTGCATCTCAGAACATTTCCAGCCATCTGCAGGAAGGGAATGTCCTAGTGCTCAAAAGGCATCATGTATTTATGATTGTGTCTTGGTGACAAGTAAGTCTGCAGTAGGGAGTTTTGGAAGTCATGAGCGTATTCACTGAACACAGCCCTCTCCTTCGTCAATCTAAGGTACTTGAATGATCCCCATTACCATAGCATCTGAGCACCTCTCAGCCTGCAATTTGTTATCTTCTCAATACCCTTCTGAGGCATTATCTCCATGTTACAGATGGGAAAGCTGAGGCACAGAAGATTAAATTCATTCCCTGTTGGGGAAGCTTTTGCCATTGAATTCAGTGTTGCTCAGAGGCTATGTGACTACCCCAGGTCACAAATGCCCATCCTCACTTTTCATGACCCCAACTAAGTTTCCATTTCCCAAGCATCTCTTCATCAGAACAGAGAATAAGGTCAAGGAGTAAATGGAACAGGATGAAGAGACACCCACACCCACAGGTGGTCTCCCCATGTCAGGGCTGAGACAGTTAAAGGGCAGTGTGGCGGAAGCTTGCACTGCCACTGCCTATGTTGTATCTGAACTGAGGCTAAATGGAGAACTTTATTCTCTAGAGCAGGGTTTCTCAAGCTGGGGTCTGCAAGGGTACTCCAGGGGGTCCATGAGTCATGTCCGGGGGGCTGCCGGCCATGCTGATCAACTCCTCCCCTTCCCTCCCAGTGCCTTCTGCATGCAACGGGGGTCCTCCAGCTGCTAAAGTTTGAAAACCGCTGTTCTAGAGCCATCTCTCTGGCATCTCTTACCAGCACCAAGTTAGGTAAAAGGTAAATATGCTTTTTAAAACTAGCCATTATGGCCGAAGTCCCCAGATAGCGTGGTTGCATGTAGTATTGCAAATGGAGAGTATGCTTATAAAAACTGTCGATGACTTGAAGCTGGGAGGGGTTGCAAGAATTCAAAATGACCTTGACAAATTGGAGAATTTGTCTTAAGCACTAAGATGAAATTCAATAAAGACAGATGCAAAGTACTTCACTTAGGAAGGAAAAAATCAAATACTCAGCTACAAATTGGGGACTAACTGGCTAGGTGATAGTACTGTCAAAAATGAGCTGGGGCTTATAGTGGAACACAAACTGAGTATGAGCCAGCAATTAACATTTTACCAGCAACTAACCAGTGGAACAACTTACCACGGGTCACGGTGGATTCTCCATCACTGGCAATTTTTAAATCAAGAAGAATTATTGTGGGGGAGTTGTCTGGTCTGTGTTACACAGGAGGTCAGACTAGATAATCACAGTGGTCCCTTCTAGCCTTAAACTATGAATCTATGAAATGGCAGCTGTGAAAAAGGCTAATATTCTGGGGTTCATTATCAGGTGTGTCATGTGTAAGACAGAGGAGGTAACTGCTCTGCTGTAACTGGCACTGATGAGGCCTCGGCTGGAGTGCTGTGTCCAGTTTGGGGCACCACACTTCACGAACAAATTGGAGCAAGTCCAGAGAAGAGCAACAAGAATGACAAGAGGCTTAGAAAAGATGACCTATGAGGAAAGTTGAGAGAAGTGGGCATGTTTAGTCTGCAGAAGAGAAGGCTGAGGGAGGAGATGGTAAGTCTTCAAATATTTAAAAGGTTGTGATAAAAACAATAACGAGAAGACCGGTAGCACCTTAAAGACTAACCAATTTATTTGGGCATAAGCTTTTGTGGGTAAAAACCCACTTCTTCAGATGCATCAAGTGAAAATTACAGATGCAGGCATAATTTTCACTCCATGCATCTGAAGAAGTGAGTTTTTTACCCACAAAAGCTTATGCCCAAGTAAATTGGTTAGTCTTTATAGTGCCACTGGACTCCTTGTTGTTTTTGTGGATACAGACTAACATGGCTACCGCTCTGATAAAAATAATCGTGATCAATTGTTGTCCTGGCCATGGTGGGTATGGAGAAGAAGTAAACATTTGCAGCAAGAGAGACTTAGGAAAATGCTTCTAACTACAGTAGACCCTTTGCTATAACACCCTTTGCAATAGCAAACCTTGAGCTATAGCGAATGTGGTCCCTGGATCCCACCTCCAGTCCCACCTGCTGTGGCAGGGGGGCTGAGCAGGGCCGTCCTTAGGATTTATGGTCCCCTAGGCAAGATTATTAAACTGGTGCCCCTGTGCCTGTCTTGCTCTTAGCAACACAAACATAAGCTTACACTATTGGAAAACTTGCCACATGCATGTTATTAAAACCAGTTTAACTTAATGAAGCACTTTGTAATGCTGATGGACTAGCACTAAAGAAGTAGCACTATAGAAAAAATTCTGATTTGACATGATGCAAATAATGTAATTTTTTAAATTTGTCAACATTTTATTGGAAATTTATATGAAGAGGTATTGAAACAAAGATTAGTTTTTAATGAAAAGCAACCTTCTGGCTTTTTTGGCTGCAAAATCAGTAATAACGTCATTGTATACAAAGACAAAGTGATGTCTGATTTAATTGCAAGAATAGCAAGACCAATCAAGTGTTCCTGACTCATTGTAGAGTGGAGATAGTTTTTAATGAGCTTTAGTTTTGAGAAACTCCGTTCTTCTGATGCTACTGTTACAGGAATTGTCAGTAGAATACGAGTGGCAATGTACACATTAGGATATATGTCAACAAGTTTTTGATTTGTACTGTGGCACATTGATGACAGTGTACTCAATTCTTCATACAGTTCAAGTCCATTTTAAATCAAAATGGTTGCTGTGCCTCAAGAGGCGCTTAGTCAGGGGTCCCCAACGCGGTGCTGTGAAGTGCCATGGCTCCCACACAGGCCTCTCAGGCACTGCGTAACTGGCAGGTGGACGACATCCGCCGAAAATGCTACCAAAAATCGGCAGCATTTCAGCAGCGACGCCTCTGGATGACACCGCTTGCCGCCGATAAGCAGCAATCATCTCCAGAAGGCGTCGGCCACTGAAATGCCACCAAATTTCGCGCAGCATTTCGGCGGAGTTCGTCCACTGACCAGGTCTTCGCTGGCGACCCGCCAGATGAAAAGGTTGGGGACCATGCTCTAGGCTTCTTGCACCTGTCATTAGTTGCTCTGTTTTCTGTTTCGATTGAATTTAGTCCCTCTCAGCCCACCTACCAGCTAGTGAATGGAACCCCAGGCCGACAGAGGGTTGAGTGGCCCAGCCGAGGGTCTCATTCCACCAGCTTGCTAGACCGCTGCCAGCCTGGGGTTCCCTTGGGTCCCCAGGCAGCAGTGGGTCTGAGTGGGCCGTAGCCAGGACCCTGGGTTGGGCAAGGGGCGCAGCCGGAACCCGAAAAAACAAAAAGCGAGCAGCGGTGGCTTGAAGTGGCTCAGCCCCACCGCTGCATGCCATCAAAATCAGCTCGCATGCCACCTTTGGCACGTGTGCCTACCTTTGCCGGACCCCGCTTCTATACACTAGTAGGAGATGAGATTATACAGTGTGTTGGAGTGGCTCTATTTAGGCAGTAACAGCCAAGGAAAGTCAGTCAAAGTTTGTGATGAAAACTGGCCCATCCCCCCCCATACCAACTTGTCCACAAATATAATTGTTACAACTTCATTTTCCTGTTTTGCTAGATATGATTTTTTTTTAAAAAAAAAATATTGAATTTCAATTTCCAGATTGTTAGAAAGCATTTTTGTGAACAAATTTGTTAAACTTGACATCTAAAATTAACACAGCACTGCCTTTGCTGCCCCTGTTCCAACGCTGCAGTAGAGGAGGAGATAGGTGGAAAACTGCAAGGACCCCCCAAATCCACCATCTTGGGGTCAAGAGTCCGCAATAGCAGCAAAACCTCAGGTCCCATCACACACCAATGGGCACCACCACCAGCCCAACAGACCATGGTGAAGTTAGCACAGCATCTGATCTCAGGGACAGGGCACCCATGGAGCCACAGCAGCTCATCCTGCCCTGTGCAGCTCCCCCCAGATGTGATGGTTCGCTGCCAGCCCGGGGGAGAGACACGCTCCCCAGCTACGGTCACCAGATCCAAATGTCCTCATTTTATAGGGCCAGTCCCGATATTTGGGGCTTTGTCTTACATAGGTACCAATTACCCCCACCTAGGGTGACCAGACAGCAAATGTGAAAAATCAGGACGGGGGGAGGGGGGAAACAGGAGCCTATATAAGAAAAAGACCCAAAAATCAGGACCGTCCCTATAAAATAGGGACATCTGGTCACCCTACAGGTGAGTTCCTTCCCCCACCCCTTCCCAGAGACCCCCAACAGCCAATCCCTTCCCTCAGACTGTGCTGCATTTTGTTCCCTCTAGGACCCAGCAGCACTGCTCTTACATGCTCCACTGCTTCCCGTCTGTCTGAGCTCCCAGCAGAGCGGTGCCCCCAGACCTAGTGGTACCCCAGGCAGCTGCCTGTTGTGCCTATGGCTAAGGACGGCCCTGGGGCTGAGAATTCCCTCTGCCCCGGGGCTCCAGCAGGTGGCTGAGAGCTTCTCCGATCCCAGTGCTGCAAGGGGGAGTGGGCTGACAGCTCCTCCAGCCTGGGGATGAAGCGGAGGACTGACAGGTCCTCCGGGGCCACTGCCAGGGGGAGCACTGTCTTCTCGTGCAGCAGCCCTGGGGCTGGGAGAAGGCTGTCAGCTCCTGCAGTGCCCCTGGGGCTGCAGGATCTGTCTCTTCCCCCTTGCTATAACAAACCCTTGGCTATACTGAACAAATGACTTGGATGTTAAAGCGAGAGTGTACTGTATAAGGATAGTTAAACACTCGAAAAAGCTAACATGGAAGGTTGTGGAATCCCTATCACAGGAGGTTTTAAGTACAGGTGGACAGATACCTGTCAGGGATGATCTACGTTTACTTGGTCCCACTTCAGCGCAGGGGGTTGAATTAGATGACCCCTGGAGATCCCTTCCAGACTTCCATTTCTATGATTCTTTTTCTTAGCAAGTGAGCAGTGTTCAGTCTTTGAAGAAAATGCTGTATCATTGGTGGGTTTTTTTCTATGCTTCTCATCAGGGGAGCTGTGGCAAGCAGCAAGGGCATTAGCTGCCTGCCTCAATCTCTCTAGTTCTTGACACAAGTTGCTCCCTGGGAACCAGGAGTTGGTATCTGGGCTGAGATCCCTTAGAGGGATTTACCCATGTGCTGCTTGTAAATAACCTCTGTTCAAGGACTCATGTGTAAAATGCAAATAATACAAATTACACTAAGAATATGCTCAGATTTGGTGCTACTGTTTTTTGGCCCTGACATAGCTCGTTGCTTGGTAAAGGGGCAACTTAACAAATAACCCACCAGATTCTCCCAACTCAACCCCTTCTCTGGCTCTGCAAACCAGTGCCTGCAAAATGGAGCAGGAAGGACTGCACAGCCTGACAGTTCATCAAAGCCACATGCCTGCCTATGAGCCAGCTGGGTTTGGAGGTCTTCCGGTCAAGGAGCTGGGATGTTAATGATGTTGCAGCTCTCATTTTGCCAGAGCCCTATAAAGGTCAGGCAAACAAATCTCCGAGAATGTTTATTGCAGGGTCAGTTCAACCTCCCTTTGCAGCAGCAGAAAAAATGATCAACAGAAACCCCCCACCTCAGGAACACTACTAATGGCTTCTTGCAATGGCTGCAAAGCTTGAACTTTGACTTGGGCATTCTGCCAAGTACAAGAGCATTGCCGTGGTGGGACAAGGTCAAGTTCTTGGAACTAGGCTGAAGCCTGACTCATACCAAGAACTAGGGTACTGAGGCCAACTTGGCCACGTAGCTCTTAAAAACATGCCCCACTTCCCTATGGGCTGAGCCTGTTGGAACAACTTGGAATTCCATGTTTATTTTAGCATATCCTTGTCAGGGAGAGTAGGAACTGAAGGCCATCATGCAAGCAATGGGCTTTAAAAGGATTGAGCATAGGCCCTGATCCTGCAAGCCGTTCTGCCCAGATAGACCTTGAAGCCACACTGAGACCCTGTAACTTTAATCGGGCCCTGCGTAGGTGCAGGGGTGCAGCCATGGGACAGATTGTAGCATTGGGGCTTATGGGTCTGATTCCAAGGGGTGCCGACCATCTGTGGTTCCTGCTGACGTCAGGGAGAGCTGTGGGAGCTCAGCACCTTGAAAGTGCAGAACCTGATTGATTGCTCACTGAGTGGCACTTGCCCTGTAGATCACGTTATACACATGCAATGCAAAGATCCTCTGAAGCCCTAGAGCTGTTCTGCCCACCAACAGACTGTCCTGGGAGCAGAGCTGCTTTTCCTAACAGTCCCTGCCTTTTAGCTTTTCAGAGCCAGAGACAGACCTTCTGGCCATCAGACCTGGAATTTGCTTCCCCTGCTGCTTTGACACACCCCGGGTTAGCTGGCCACCACCCGTTGTGTTTTCTGTACATGTGACTTGAGGGTACGTTATGTGGGATTTTGCAAATCCATTAAATAAGTCTGGATTCAGCGTTCATGTAATGAACGAACGTCAGCTCAAGCTCACGATCCCGGGCTCAGGTTCACAAACACCCCTCCCCCCCCATCTCTCTCCCTTTTCCTAACAGTAGCCCCACCTGGACAGACTGCACATTGGGTCGGGGTGAGGTAGACTAAGATGGCCCTCTCTTGTGGACCCCTCCTAAACTCTGCAGCAGAAGGGGAGAGAGGAGCTGTGTGCAGCCATGTGACCGTCACTGATCTCCACATTATGTAGAGTTAGCTCTTGTTAATTATTAGTGTCAAGGCATGCCAGGGATCGGGGCCTTATTTTGCTCAGTGATATAAAATGCATGGGAAGACACACTCAAGGTATCAACGCTCCAGTTACTCCTCTGAAGTTAGCCTACCTCAAGTGAGAGCAGCCACACTGGGCATGTCCACACTGCATTGTAAACCTGGGTCTGTGGGACCCAGGCCGTGGCCTCACTGGTTCCAAGCCCATGCTTGAGCAGCCACACTGTATTGCAAACCAGCCATTGTAAAATGGCTGGTTCTGGGTCTCACAGCTGTGCTAATGCGTCCAGACTGCACTGCTCAGACCTTCTGACTCGAGTCTGTGGCTTGAGCTGTGTCCGCACTGCAAAATGACAGGGCTTGGACCTGAGTCTAAGCAAGACTTGGGCTCTGACCCACCCCACTAACAGGGTCCTTGGACCTGGATCCTGAAGGCTTGCTGACCTGAGTCAGACTGATTTGTGTGTAGACAGAATAGGGTATGGGCTTGGGTTCAAAACTGAGTCAGAGCCTAGGCTTATTGTGCAGTGTAGACAGATCCACTGTAAAATAACCCTCAAGCTGCTGTGTATAGACTAACACTTCACTCACTCACATCTGCATTAGGATTTCTGTGGACACAGCCCATTGGTCTTTGCACTGCAGCACACTGAATGGCTCTGACTGCTTTCCCAGGGAGTAGTGGGAGAACTTGTCTGTCCTCGCAGGGCACATGGTGGGGGGAGATTGTGGGAAGGCAGCAGAGGACCAGCAGCACTCGAGTGGTGCTAGCTTGCATCCACACTGCCCGGTGCCAGCAACTTTATAATGAAGACAAGCCCTAAGGGCTAAATTTTCAACTGTTATGAATCAGGGTCGCTCTGCTGAGGCTAGATGAGGAGTATTTAACTGACTACAGGGGAGCTCTGCTGATTTGCCCCGGCTGTGGATCTCACTGTACCGCCACAAAATTTCAGCACCCAAGATTAGGAAAATTATGAGTGACTGAAATAATAATGCCTAGATTTGTGTATAGAGTTTTTCAGTGGTAGATCTCAAAGGTCTTCACAGTCTTAGTGTATTTAGCCTCACAGCACCCCTGTGAGATACGGCAGCATAGATGGGAAACTGAGGCACAGAGAGACTAAGTGACTTACCCAGAGTTTCAAATGAAAATGCTACTCCAAGCTTCCCTACAGTGGTCAGTCCTGTTTCCCCATAATAGTCTTGGCCTTGCTCCTAGGGCTGTTGTGTGGCACCATTAATGTTTGCAACACACCTGGTGATCCTCTAAGAAGTTGCTACATAAGCATGACACACTGTTACTACTTTTAAGACACAAACATCATAAATGAAGAAGTGGCTCAGTGATAAGACGTGGACATAGAATCATCAGCTCTGAGGTTGGAGTGTAGGGAATGGGATAACAAAGCGCACATATTATTCCCATATGAGGCAATGAGACCCTCGTGAGTGATTATTGCTGAGGAAGATCCCTGAAGATTTCTCCTCTGACTCGGCTGCTGCAGAGGTAGAATTTAGGCTCTAGGGAAGCTGTATTTGAAAGTGGGAAAGGTCTGGAGCCACAGGAGTGGGATTTGCATAATTGGTTGCTGCTTTCTCTCTTTCATCACGGGAGTAAACTGAGCTCTAGCTGGAGACCAAGCTAAAGCCCAGGATTCCTGAGTAATTCTAACCCCCCTATTTGCAGCAGCTTATTGCTTTTAGAGACATTCACCTGTTGGTCTGGAAACATGCCGGCCTGGTCTGTGCCTGATGGTGTATTTTCTTTGAGCAAGTAAATTTCCCATGGTTTCTGTGCGTGGAAAAAGATTCCTTCTGCTGCTGCTCTGCACTGCTGAAAACCAGGTCTGAGGTTTCTCATGCAGGGAACCTGGTCACAGAGGCGCCGCCAATCAGTGCATGCTTCTGAAAACTTGGTTGTCTGCGCACCTCTGGGAAGGGGCTGATTTTTATCACCCGCATGATACAAATGGAGGAACTGAAGCACAGAGGATTAAAGAACAGGATTAAAGGTGGTGGGGCTGGGAATGTCACTCAGATCTTCCAGCTTTCAGTCTTAACCGAATGACAACATACCGTAGAGCTCATCTGCCATGCAGAGCCTAGTCACTGGATCTGCCCTGTTCTTTCCAATATGCTAAAGGCTCATAACTTTTATCTGTGTTCTATGCGAGTGCCATTTCCATTGACCGGTTTCCTGGGACTGACAGCTTCCAAATCTGTTCAACTGAATGACATTTTAAATGGTAGGGCTTCCTGCAGGGACTAAAAAAGGTTAGAAGGGTCATGAGGTAGTGTAAACTAGGGCAGGGTCTGTGCATTCCCACATCTGAAGGAAGCCCATGGGTGTGCGAATAAAGCAAGCCATGTGGGAAAGCAACAGTAGGGGTTAGTGAACAATAGCCACAGTTGGAGGGCTACTCTCCAATCAGTGCATACCAGCTTACAAGGAAGAAAGTATGGTCCAGTGGTTGGATTGGTGCTGTAGAGGCCTAAATTCAGGCCCTTGATGTGCCCCAGATTCTGTATGAATGTAGATGAGATATTTAGGCCCAGATGTGTAGATTCTGAACTGTTACTGAATTCAATGGGAGTTAAGCACCTAAAACAATTTGGAGGATCTGTGCCTTAGGTTCTGTGTGCTTCAGTTCTCCACCTGTAAAACAGAGATACTAGCACTGCTCTGCTTCACTGGATGTTGGAGGATAAATACGATAGAAGTTTGAGGTACTCAGATACTACAGATCTTGGATAAGGATGTGTAGAGCTCATGGAGTTATTGCTTGGGAAAACTGAGGTGAACTTTGCTAACTTTTCTGTTTATTAATAGTTTTATAAAAGGCCCTGATGACAAATACTTCCATAGTTCATTCAAGTCCTCGTGAGTAAGAAACATGAGCTTAGTGTGAACTCCTTGCTTCCACTCTTTGCAGAGGATTCGTTAACAGAAAACAAGGCTAGTTTCACCAGCTTTATTTTGTTGTTCTGAATTGTCCCCCCAGCTCCTCACGGACAGTAGCAGCTGTTTAAAATCTCCCCAACAGTTTAGGAGGGAAGGTTAAAAAGAACACTCTTCAATCCCACTGACGCTCCGTGGAGGAATTGAGGTCAGTGCTCCATGATTAGCTGAGCTGGAATATGACTAGGTTGCCAGATACACAGCTGGCGAAAAATGCCACAAAGTATTTAATGACCACAAGGGAGCAGGACCTCAGGTCTATAGCTCATTGGAAAGAAGGACTGGCCAGCTGTGACATTAAAGCTATCGCAAGCCATATATATGTATCCTTATACCACCTGGTGCTATGAGCCTTTTATAGTCTGCTCAGCAGAAGCTGCCTGTGTTAGTAGTGGGATGGGAGACCTCTAAAAGGATTCTAAGGGAATTCAGCAGCGGGTGCTTTTCCACCGCTCAGTGTTGCTTCAATGCAAGAGCATTGATTCAGGGGCTGCTGTGGGTGCCTTCTTTTTGGGGAGGTCTTATCCATTTGTAACAATTAAAGATTCCACATCATTCCCTGCTCCCCTCAGATTAGATTTTCTAGTCCTCGTGTTTGGTCCAAATTTCAACCTGGGTGGTTACATTCTGCCTATCTATAATCCCTCCTGCATTTTCAGTAGGATACAATATTCTTCAGTTCCTGCCCTAAATTCTTGTGCAGCTTTGCTGAGCTCTGTTAAACAGCTGCAGTGTGTCACCCCAGAGTTGGCCGCATGTCAGTGACTGGTACAGTGATTCCTGTAATTAAAGTTTCAAAATGTTTTTAGC
This sequence comes from Chelonoidis abingdonii, assembly GCF_003597395.2. Classification (NCBI taxonomy): domain Eukaryota; kingdom Metazoa; phylum Chordata; order Testudines; family Testudinidae; genus Chelonoidis; species Chelonoidis abingdonii. The sequence goes on from NC_133784.1 coordinate 11,013,696, forward strand.
TGAAAAACACAGTGGGCAAGTCTTTATTACAAGCTATTATTATAATTATAGCATCCTCTGTTTAATGAGGACGTGTTTTCTCAGGATAGTCATTTAAGTGGGACATTTCCCAAGGAACCTGAGTTAACTAATGATATAACGCTGTTTAATCAGGACAGCTTAGAAAAAAAATCTGCTTTTTAAAACTATTAACGTGGGGGAGTGGGGAAATCAAGTCCTGGCCGAGGAAAGGTTCACCCAAGCTCCTGCCAGAGTCAGCCCCTGGTCATTCAGGGTTCAGTGCACACCATGAAGTCACAGGACAAATTTGTATCCATTCCCCCTTGTGTACCCGCTCATATACCAGGTGCCACCTGATCTATATGTATTGATTTCAGTGGAGTTCCGCCAGGATAAAACTGGTGAATCCAGCCCATTCATCATATTAAGTCCAAGAGAAAAAGTCTCCACTAACAATATAAATGACAGTTGTAAACACCGTCATGTTTCAACCACAAAAATATTCATGAGGCTCAGGAACAAAATTGCAGGTGAGAATGAAGACATAAAGGGGGAGATTTCAAAGGCATGGAGGGCAGTTATATGGCCCTTTCTCACTGAAAGCCAGTGGGAGTTGGGCACCAATCTCTCATTTGTGCCTTTGAAAAATCTCTCTCCAAATCATTTTGTTTTTGAAATCCATTCCACTATCTCTATTTGCTAGGCACTTCAGCTGCAGCCATCTAACTAGTATTGTTTTCGACACTATGAAAAAGTATGAAATGTTATCACTTAGTCTCAGTTCAACAAGGTACTTTAATATGTGCCTAACTTTAAGCACTGACTTCAACGGGACTATTCACATACTTTAAGTTAGGAACATGCTTAAATACCTTGCTGAATCATGGCCCATATGACCCCGTGAGCTAACACGATCCAAATGGGTAACAATAGCTGGAACAACCTGCATGGAACTAGGAGGGAGAAGCACAGGTGGCAAGAGAGCAAAGTTTGGAGGAGGCAACAGAAAGCCAGTCTGTGTGCATATGGCTGGAATGTTAGCTTTAGTTGCAGCACCTTTGTAAGTAGTTCTCTTAATAAAGAGTCAGGTTAGTTTTAGAAATATGGAGTCCATGTTATTACCTAGCACATGCCATAGTTTGACCAGCACCAGAGCTACCATTCAGGTTGGAATTTCAAAGAGCTTTGAGAGATTTGGAGCCAACAAGTCTGAATTGGGGACAAAACCTCAGCTGATGTAAATCAGTGTAGTTCCATTGAAATCAGTGTAGGTTCACTGATTTACACCACTGGCCCTTGACCAGTAAAATGAATCGGTGATACTTTACTTGAGCAAGAGTCTGATCTCATTTACGCCAGTGTAACTCTATCAACTTCCTTGCATTGATTCACACTGGTGGAGCTGAGGTCAGAATATGGCCCATTAATAGCAGAAATAACGGCACCCTGTTTTTAATTAAAAGATGCAGCCAGTTATTGCTATTCAATAGTACTTCTTAAATACTGTTCCTATGGATCTAGACAGTGCATGTAAAGCTCTGCCTTTCCTGGTTAGGTAAAGGAGGTCTAGTAGTTAACAGAATAGGAATAATCACACTGGAAATATAACCAGCAAGGATTGCACAGGAATGCATTCTTTGGGGACTGGATGGCTCATTACTGCTACAAAGCCTACAAGATGTGAACTAACTCCAACTAAGTTAATTACAAAATCAGATGGCTCCCCGAGAAATGCATCTGGGCTAATTGTGTCACTGCATGATCTCATTAATGTCACCTTGTACTGCCGCCTTGTCTTTGTAATCCTCGCACTCCTGGTGTCTAGGCTGAATTCTGGATTGTAAACTGGCAGGCACCAGTCTGTGGGCAAGGTAGAGGCCGGCTGGTTCACCTAGTTAAAGCACTAGCCTAGGACTGGAGTTCAAGTCTCCAATCTGCTACAGGCTTCTTGGGTTATCACCTACCCCCTCTGTGCCTCAGTTTCCCATCTGTACATTGGAGATAATAGCACCTCCCAGCCACTCCTAAGGATGGAAGAAGGTGATGGTGTTGGAAAGAGAACTACCTTAGAAAGAGGAGATGTTGAGCTAATATGGTAATAATGGGGGCTAGAGGAGTACCAGAGACCAGTAAACAAAAGCACCCTGTCTCCAGGACAGTCAAGACAGCGTCATTCAGGGTCACTAAAAGGGTTCCCCTTGATTACCCATTGCCACTGCTGGTCATTTCCATTTTCTTCCATCATGAGTTTGGGAGAGGGTCAGGGGAGCACACATGGATGCTTCGTGGGGGTGGTGAGAAGTGTCTCTGGCCACTGGAAGGAGGGGGCTAATTAGGATTCCTGGGTAAAACCCCTCCCACCTCACATCCTATTTCTTTGCTAATAAACACAGCCCACAACTGTGGATCCCATGCAGGATCAATAACAAAAGAATCACTGGGCTGGAGAGAGCGGGTGAGAAAGCAAGTGTGAGACTGACGCTGTAGCTGGTGGTTAGAGCACTGGTTGAGAGGTGGGAGACCTGGGGTATAGGCCCCTGCTCCAATGACACTTCAAGTTGCTTATCCATAGTGAAAACAGCTCTAACAGGAGAGAATGAGGATGGGCCACATCACATCACATTCCATGTGATTACCCTCACCACGGGGCTAGAAATCATCTCCGCCACCATGTTATGTTTGAGTTTGTCTACGAGGCCTGGTCCAGGAGGTGAGCTCTGAGCACGCTTACTGGATCAGGTGAGCTAGGCAGAGGAATGCTTATCTTCCTCTAGTTCAGGAATTGCTCTGAGGCTTTGGAGTCTGGACGCTTCTAGTGGGGCTGCAGTGCATGTGCCCAGAGGCAGAAACATGGCACTAAGGAACGTCAGGCATCTACAGGGTTTGGCAGTGGCTGAATCCCAGCAGGGCCTGATTCTGGGATTTAGGTTCCTAAAGTGGCAGGCACTGAGTCCTTTTGTGAAGTAAGCCCAGAGTATCAGAGCGGTAGCCGTGTTAGCCTGTATCCACAAAAACAACAAGGAGTCCAGTGGGACCTCAAAGACTAACAGATTTATTTGGGCATAAGATTTCATGGGTAGAAAACCCTTGAAGAATTTGTGGCCCTTGAAGAATTCCACACAAGAGAGCCACTTCCTGGACACTACAATGCAAATAAGTGATGGTCACATAAACACCACCCTATACCAGAAACCTACTGACCGCTATACTTACCTACATGCCTCCAGCTTCCTTCTGGGATACATCACATAATCCATTGTCTCCAGTCAAGCCCTAAAATACAACCACATTTGCTCTAATCCCTCAGACAGAGACAAACGCCTGCAAGATCTTTATCAAGCATTCTTAAAACTACAACATCGACCTGGGGAAGTGAGGAAACAGATTGATAGAGTGAGACAGGTACCCAGAAGTCACCTACTACAGGACAGGCCCAAAAAGGAAAATAACAGAACACCACTGGCCATCACATACAGCCTCCAGCTAAAACCTTTCCAGCACATCATCAACAATCTACAACCTATCCTGGAAAATGTTCCCTCACTCTCACAGATCATGGAAGACAGGCCAGTTCTCGCAACCTGAAGCAAATACTCACCAGCAGTTATACACCACATCATGGAAGCACTAACCCAGAAACCAATACCTGTAACAAACCCTGGTGCCTACTCTGTCCCCATATCTATTCAAGGGACACCATCATAGGACCCAACCTCATCAGCCACATCCATCAGGGGCTCATTCACCTGCACATCTACTGATGTGATATATGCCATCATGTGCCAGCAATGCCCCTCTGCTATGTACATTGACCAAACCAAACAGTCTGTACATGAAAGAATAAATGGACACAAATCAGACATCAGGAATGGTAACATACAAAAGCCAGTAGGAGAACACTTCAATCTCCCTGGACATTCTATAACAGATTTAAAAGTAGCCATTGTTCAACAAAAAAAAATTCAGAAACAAACTTCAAAGAGAAGCTGCAGAGCTACAATTCATTTGCAAACTTAACACCATTAATTTGAGCTTGTGGCTGGCTCACTGCAAAAGCAATTTTCCCTCTCTTGGTATTAACACCTCCTCATCAGTTATTGGGAGTGGACCACATCCACCTTGACTGAAATGGCCTTGTCAGCCCTGGTTCTCCACTTGTAAAGTAACTCCCTTCTCTTCATGTGCCAGTATATTTATGCTGAATCTGTAATGCATCTGAAGAAGTGGGTTTTTTATGCATGAAAGCTTATGCCCAAATAAATCTGTTAGACTTTAAAGCCCAGGGTGTGTTGGCTGCATTTAGAGCAGGTCGGACAGTCCCCTGCAAATGGATGGCCAGATGGATCCCCGTCTCCACTGATTTAAACCATCCAGGTCAGATCTTCAACCGGAGCAACTTCATGTAGCTCCATTGAAGTCAATGATGCTATGTCAGTTCACACCAGCTGGGGGCCTGGCCCTCTAGCCACATGGACATTCATTTTGTCATCTTTTCCTCCTTTCCCCCAACACACCTTCCCTCTTACCCTCCGTATTATTTACTATTGGTATCGGGGGTGCGCTTAGAGGCCAGGGCTCCAGAATGATGGGCACACGCCATGTCTTCTCCCTTGTATTTTTCACTCAGATCTCTCTCGATGGACAAAACGTGCAGCTAATTCAGGCGTTGGTGTCCCAAGCCTTCGCAGGCGGACATGCTCTCCTTTCCAGTTCTATTCTTCTACAACTCCACTGCCCTCCATGCTGCCAGAGCTCCCAGGCAGGCTCAAGTCACTCAACGCTGCTGTTTTTTGCACTGTGTTTGTGCTTCTGGCAGGTTTTAATGAGTAATGAGGGGGAAATTGCAGGGCTAAGAATAAAGCTAAATGTAAACCGTGGGCTAGCATTTCTATAGCTCCCTGCTGGCTGCCATTCACCGTGTGTCGCTCTGGGCTTTCTACATCCTTCCCTTTTGTTTGTGCAGAGACATGACAAGCATGGCTCAGATCCTCATCTGGTGTAAATCAGCATAGTCCCATTGGCTTCAATGCTATAATGTTGCTTGACGCTGACTGAGGATCTGGCCCTGTATGCTGAAGATTGTATGTCTTTTTCCCCCCCCCCCCCACAGTCTTCCTCGCAGAGGAAGGGACAGCAACTGCCCAGAGGAGTTTACAATCTGCATAGGCAAGACAGACACAAAGAGGGAAAGGAAAGCGAAGCACAACTAAGTGTTTTGCTCAAGGTCACACAGCAAGTAAGTCAGAGGCATGGAACCCACGTCTCCAGACTGCCAAAGCAGTGTTTTATATCCTGTATGCTGGGGGAGAATGTGAAAGGACTCCATGCTTGTCAAATTAAACTGTGGCTGTATGAGGAGAACTATTTACAGAGATGCTGCAACTGCAGTTGGCATTCCAGCCATGTGCACACGGACTGGCCTTCTGGTCCCATTTCCAAAGCCTTCCCTCCTGCAACCTGTGCTCCTCCCGCCAAGTTCCATGCAGTGCCCTATCCACTAGATCACACTGCCTCTCCATTGTGTAGATGGATAGTAGTGAATGAATGGGAAAAACTTACAGTCTAGTATCCACTGTATTTCCAGTTCATGAACCCCACTTGCTCTCATGGATTGGGGGTGGAGGGAGGAGGAAGAACCATGGTTCCTGGATCTTCAGGGTTTTAAAAGAAGGGAGATCCCAGGTGGGCTGGCTCAAACCAACTCAGAAATCAGAAGGGATTAAATATGTAAACTCTCTTGAGGGTGGGACGATCTTTTCATTCTGTCGCTGTACAATGCCTAGTATAATGCTGGTCTGATTCCTAAGGGGGGTCTCTAAGCACTAAAGTAATTGAAATAAGAAGAATCTGTAGGGGTGTGAACTCTGAATTTGCTGAAAAGAGAAGAGTCTACTGAGGGCCAGTGTAGAGCCTGCAGCAGTCTCCAGTCAAGGTGATTCCAACCAGGGGGACATGGGATTACCCAGGGGGCAGGAAGGTGGGGGTGGAATTATTGAAAAGATCAGGAGCATCCTTCCATGGCTTCCAGCTGCAACACTGGAATCCAGATCTGCACTGTGCCCAAGTTTGGATTGGGGCTGTCGGTTTGGCCCTGGTCTCTCTTCTGAACATTACTAAGCCACAGACCCCAAACTGTGTGTCCTAGGTCACCTGGGTACCAGGCCTTTGGGCAGCAACAATCTTCCCCTGAGACTTCTCTGCCTTGCTGTGAGACTCTGGGAATCTTCCTGAAAGAGCTACTCAGCCTGTAGTCCTAGGCAGCTGACCAGGCTGAGAAAGTTACAGAAAGCAGGGGGCAGGAAGGAAAGGATGAGGCAGAGCAGGCAGCTTGCTGCATCTTGTTAGCCATGGAGCAAGTGCTCTTGCTCCCCACTCTCTCCCTGCCCCAGTTCCCATGGGGCATTGCCCCTTGACCCAGCATTGTGCCTACTGATCTTCCATCCCCATTCCCTGCACAGCTCTGCCTCTGAACGTCTCTGATCCGAAGCCCATTGACATCAATGGGAGTCTTTGCATTGACTTCAGTGGACTTTGGATCAGTCCTTTTCTTTCCAGCTCCTCCATTCCCCTTTGAGTCCTGATGCCGTGGTAGGTGCTGGAGTGGAAGTGGAGATCATGAGCAGATGATCTGACTAGTCAGTGAATCTGGCATCAGTGCTGGGGGTCTGCACATGTGCTTAGCAGGAGCCCATGCAGTGGAGAGGGAGATCTATTTAATTGAGGTAGGAGGAGAGACCACCCCACAAGAGAATCTGCACCACAGACTCCAGGGCGACATATGGCCCAGACTCCACCCCACAAGGAAAATGCTGGTATCAGACCTCCATTGACTCCACAGGAGCTAAACTGACTGACACCAGCCAAAGATCTGGGCTCTCAGTGCCCTGCTCTGTGGTGTGAAGTGGGTGAGACAGCTGGTCCAAAGAGCAAAGCGCACTCCTGAAACACAGATGGAACAAGAGGAAGGGGAAAGGTCCATCTAGCATCAGAATGCACCTTGGGTGGGAATTCAGCTGGCCAGAAAATTGCAAATCTTTCCAAATTTCAATGAATGAGAAGTGAAGGATGAAAAAGATCAGTGACATTTTTGCAACTTTCTTTACCTGCTCTAAGTGGGATGGGTTTTTAGCCAACAGGACAGCTTCCAGTTGCTAAGATACACAAGACATTGTCATGCTGTTCCTTGGCATTTTGTCCGGCTTGGAGTTATTCAGTAGAGTGTGTATGGGGAGGGGGAAGGTGTTTGGTATTTTTTCTTTTAATTTCAAGATGGCCCTTGTCTGGTTTTATTTTGAGAGAGTAGAGCAAGCAACAGAGAAATGAAGGATGGTCGGATCTTTAAAGTGGCTAGGGAGAATCAATGTCTGGGAATTATTGAAGCTGAAGCATTTTCACTTTGCAGTGCCATGAAGAGGCAAGAGCTAGCATAATGAGGTTTCTTCCAAACAGGTCATTGATTTGAAAACCCAAAATGTGCATTCAGTTAATTATCTCCTCTTTCCAGGACTGGTTATACAACTGGGGAGACTAAAATGGAGAGATGTGAAGGCTCAGAGCCTTAAAGGTATTTAGGTACCTATCTGGCTCTTTAGACACCTGTGGTAATCTAGCCTCCCAGTCCCAGACCTGAACTTTAGCGTCCACAATCTGATCCAGTCCCAAACCTGGACTTTTGCGTCCAAAATCTGGGGGCTTACCTGAAACTCCCCCAAGCTCACTACCAGCTTGGATATTCTCGCTGCCACCAGATCAGGAATTGATGGGGCCTGATCCCCCCTTTCCTCTCTCTGGTGTCCCCAACCCTCCCTTGGGGGGACACCCAGATTCCAAATGCCTTGGATGCTAAAAGCAGGGGAGAAAATTCCTTCCCCCCCCTCCTTCCCAGGCTTGCCAAGAAACCGGTTTCTCTGCTTCCCAAGAGATAAGCGTTCTCTACCCTCAGGACAATTGAGATGCAAAATACCAACAGCTTGGCTTTGCCTTTCCCCGTGCCTGCCTTCCCGTGAGGGAGACAGATACCTGATACAGAGGTGATTCTTTTTCTCTTTCCCCGTAGCCTGCTCTTTCCCTGAAAGCAATAGGAAAATAGCCCACAGCCTGGCTTTTCCCTTCCCTTTGCCTCCCTAGGAAAAGAAACTTCCACACGTTTTAAAAGAAAAGTTTATAAAAAAAAAGAAAGAAAATATAAAACAATAATCTTGCATTAAGAAACTCAATACAGGCTCTTGCTTATAAGAAAATATGAAGAAACAGTCTGATTTAAAAGATAGCCCGATTAAACCAGTCCAACCAATCCACATACATGTAAATACAACCCAAAGCTCCTCATAGCCAAATTGCTTGGGGTTCCTTTGTACTCACAGATGTGTAGGAGACACTTGGAGATAAGATGCAGTTAGGAGAAAGCTTGTTAACTCACAGCCGAGAAAACAACAAAGACACAGCCATCCACATCTATTCGTACAACACAAAGCTCCTCATAGCCGAATTGCTTTGCTTTTCCTTTGTCCTCACAGATGTTTAGTAGAGTATTAAGAGAGAATTAGAAGGAAACTTGTTTACTCATAGCCAAGAAAAACAAAAAAGACCCCGAGTATATAAATTCTCGCCCCTGACTTTTAAACAATCCAGTTCTCTGATTGGCCCTCTGGTCAGGTGTTTGGTTACCCTTTCCAGGTAAAAGAAACTTAACCCTTACCTTACCTATCTACTTATGACAGCACCTAAGTCCACTGTTTAGGCTCCCCTGATATTTTCAAAGCCAGCACTAAGCTGCCGCCTAACTCTGTACCTTAGGGTACGTCTACACTGTAATAGAAAACCTGTGGCACCATGTCTCAGAGCCAAGATCAATTGACTCAGCCTCACAAGGTTAACAATTGCAGTGTGGATGTTTGGGCTCAGCCTGGAGCCCAGCCTCTGAGACCCCACCCCTTTTGTGAAGTCTCAAACCCCAGGTTCCAGATCAAGCCTGAACAACTACCCTGCAATTTTATAGTCCTGCAGCCTGAGCCCAGTGAGCCTGAATCAGCTACGCTGGGCCAGCCACAGCCATGCTGTGGGTCTTTTATTGCAGTGTAGATGTGTAATAAGCTTTCACCAGTCAGGATTTTCAAAGCAAGCTATGCTACCCTATAGCTAATGAGCCACTCAGAGCCCTTGCTCCAGGGCAAGCCCAAGAGGCCCTGATGCAGGAACTGTAAATGTAGCAGGGGAATGCCTAGCTCCCCAATGGTGCCCTATCCTGTAGGTGTGCTTTGGGCAGGCCTAGGGCCTGGTACCCCTCAGATCCTGCAGCAGGAGGGCCAGATGCCGGTCACCAGGAAGCATGGGGGCACCAGGAAACTGCACAACCCTTGCACAAAGGAGAGCTGGGGGCACAAGAAAAAGTAAGGTGAACATGAGAGGTCTCTAACGCAAGCAGGAAATAGACAGAGAGAGACTGTTTCAGCTGCTAGGACATGGATTGCATAAGCCAGGTCAGCCACTTAGGACCCAAACTCCTCACTGCTGAGGTGACTTCCTTCTGACCCATCAGCCAGGCGAACCAGGTGGGCCACTTAGGTGCCTAAGTGCCTCTCCTCAGCCTTTCGTTCTTGGATTGTTTCAGTGGCTCCCCACTCAATTTGCTGGCTTCTGGGGATCCCTTCCTTAGGCACCTAACTCTCTATGCATTGTATGGGATGCCTCACTTGGGCTGAGAGGTCAGAGGGGTTAGGCATTGCAACACTGCACAGAGCAACAATGAGGGTCTGGGCCTGAGGGACTGACCAAGGGCACAGTGACAGCTGGGAACAGAATCCAGTCATGCTAGGTCTCAGAGCCCTAGCTGACCATACACCCCAGAATGTTATCCAAAGTGTTCCTCTTGCCCGACAGTAAAACAGAACTGACTGCAGAGGTGCATCCCTGTAGAGACTAACACAGAAAAACGGACATGTGAATTTGATTATGCAGCTTTGACCTGGCCTCTTGTGCCTCAGTTTCCCCATCTGTAAAATAGAGATAATAGCTCTCCACTTTTAAAACCAAGATAATATCTATGGATTAAAAATGGTCTATGAAGAGTGACTATTATTATTTATTATTTTCTATTATTTCTTGGATTTATTGATATTTATTTATAAGTATTGGTAGCAATATTTGTGGTATTTATTTAGCTGCAAAAATAAATGTTCTTCACCTTTTTCATTGTTGGCATCCTTTTGTCTGCAAGAGATGGTTGGGATTGTAGCCTACGGTGTAGATGACTTGCAGTCTTTCACCTTTTTATTCTCAGTGTTAAATGGGGATTTGTCACAAGGATATTTGAGGTAACCAGGCCAGTGCAAATTTCCATTCCCTATTAGCAATAATAGACTGTTGAGATCAACACAAACACAGCCAGCCCAGCTGATGGCGGAATCATAGCAACTGCATCAATTCATTTGTTTCCAGGTCTAAAAAGCTAATAAGCACCCCGTGTAATCTCCTGGATACAGGAGAGTCTTTTACGGGATCTTAAATCGGTGTCTTACACTTAACTAATCCTAAAGAAAAATGTAACCAAATGTGATTTTTTTTCAAGTATTGCTTTTGTAATGACTTGTGTTTGTAAAAATGGATATTTACTTAAGATAGCAATAATCAAAAAGCAAATTCCATCTTATTGTAGTAAAGGGAATGTGGATTAGCTGTGCTCCAGTGCACAAAACCATACCATTTACTTAAAATCCAGGCACATGATGCATTTCGATCCCTTTTATCCTGCATTATTATAAATGTCTTCCAATGTCTTTGTGATTTCGTTTCCAGTGAAAGCAAATGTTTACCATTTTAAACATACAAACTACAGTACCATCGGTTGGCTGAAATTGAGGTACGTTGTTTGTGTGTCACATCATTATTTTCTAGGGAACACTTGATTGAGTCTGTCCAACCTTTCCGCTGAATGATGGACTTTGTTTCTTCCTTACTACTTATTGCTGGGGGACGGTCAAAATAAAAAACATAAATATTTCTAAAATACTATTTATTGGGCCAAATAGTGAGAGAGGCTCAAAACTTGGCTAGATTTGTAATAATAAGAGTAACCTATTTATTGCTGTTATTCCACTTGTAATTTATAGAAAACTATAGAAGTGAATAGTGTTCTGCCAGACAAGCTTGCCTTCTAGGGACTCAATCCAGGAAACACTGCAGGCCCGATCCTGTAAAGACATTGAAGTCAATGGACCTACTCACAGTGCATAGAATTAAGCATCTGCAGAATGAGGGCCTTACTTCTGGACATGGAGCTTATTACTATTATTTATTTATTTATTTATTTATTTTAGTGACAAAGCACCTGCCTTCTGATTCTGCTCATGGTGGGTTCCCTCCAGAGCACAAGGGAATACTCGTAGGTGAGCTCTATTGCTAGTGATCCTCTGTCTGGCCAGCAGCAGTCACTCACTCAGATATGGAACACAATTACATTAATGCAAATCTCTCCAAACAGGCATTTGCATAGAGGACACAATCATCTCCTAGATGCATAGATTAGAAGGCCGCAGGGCTAATTCGAACATCTTATGTGATACAGCATGGCCAGAGGGCAGCATAAGAGTGTTAGCAGGGGGCCTTATTCCCTGCCAAGGGAGGAAGGTTTGCTTTAGATTAACTAGAACAGCTGTGGCCAATTAGAGCACCTGACTCCAGTCATGGGATATAAACCCCTGCTTCAGTCAGACAGGGGGTGGTAGTTGAAGGAGAAAGGTTGGATTGGAGCAGAGTGCAGATTGCAGAAGAGAAGAGTTTGTCCAGAGAGAAATAGAAGGTTTGGAGGAGTGCTGCGGTGGATTGGGAAGCCCAACAGAAACCCTAGGTAAGGGGCACCAGGCTTGTATAGAAGAGAGGCGAGAAGCCCTTCACAAGCTGACGGGTATGAGAGGGAAGTAACCCAGGGGAAGAAACCGCTAGTCAAGTGGTTCACCACAACCCCAGGGCCCCTGGGTTGGGACCTGGAGTAGAGGGCGGGCCCAGGTCCCTCCCTCTCCACTCCCCTCCTCCAAGGACACTAGGGGAGTGATTAAGAACTGGTTCAGAGGCAAGCAATATCGCCCTGAACCTACCCCAGAGAAGAGAAAGCGCGAGACCCAGAGAACAGTACCGGCAATTTGCCACACTACCCCAGAGAAGAGAAAGCGCGAGACCCAGAGAACAGTACCGGCAATTTGCCACACTTATCTGACATCTCCTGTTTAATGCAGGCCAGAGAACTGCCACACAATAATTCCTAGAGAAGACCTTGTAGGAAAACATCCAGTCTTGATTTTAAAATCGTCAGTGATAGAGAATCCACCACACCCTTGGTAAATTGTTCGAGTGGTTACTTACACTCACCACTAAAAATGTAGGTCTTATTTCCATTCTGAATTTGTCTAGCTTCAACTTCCAGCCATTGGCTCTTGTTAGACCTTTCTCTGCTAGATTGAAGAGCCCATTATTAAATATTTTTTCCCAGACTGTAATCAAGTTGCCCCTTAACCTTCTCAGTAAGACCATGGCCCATTGGGGATCCCTGAGAAAGAGAAAGTAGATCTGCCAATTGCAACCTTAATAAACCAGAAGAATTCAGAAGATTAATTTATGTTGTCTGGAGTGATATTAGTGTACTTCATAGGACGTGTACTCGTTCTGACATATCTGGTGTCTGTGTCATGGTGGGATTTATGAGACATGAACATTGTGGAATTTTTAGTTATTATGTGAGGACACCTTTTTTTTATAATTGCAATAGTTTAGCTGTCTGTCTAATGTGGAATTTGATGTAGGCTGAGATTTAAAGGGAAATGAGTATCCATATCCCTTAGGCAGCTCTGAATCCCTTAGGCTGTCTCAGCCATATTGTTCTAATAAATGGTCATGATCACTTTAAACATATTCTTGCTAGATCTCTGCAGTGGTTGCTACTGCAGGTCAAATGCTCTCTTTACAGTGCAAGGACGTTGCAGTAGTTCCACTGACTTATTGGAGTTACTCTGGATTTCCTCCATGTAACTGAAACCTGAACTTGACCCAGTATTTGAGTGTAAATACACCTGGGGATTTCTTGCAAGGTCTGGAGCTATTTCTGTGTTTACTAAAAAAAGAAAGATTGATTCAGTTAGAGACAAGAGATTTTCATAGATCTATACATTTTAAGACCAGAAGGGACCATCGGGATCATCTAGCGCAGACCAATGAATTTTAACCAGTGCCTCCTTTTAAAGTGTACTGATTTGGACGCCAAAGTCCAGAATTCAAAAATCCCAGTATGTTAATTTTCTCTACAGTTACCTGAAAGCATTTAGTTAACCTTTCAGGTACATGAATTAATGGTAATTGCTGTAAAAAAAACAAACATAAACACAGTGTAATTACATTGTCATTACAACTACTGTATTAGAAAGTGTAACCAACACAAATGGTCATGAATGATTGTGGACACCATTAACCCAGCTCTAGTTGGCAGGAAGGCTTCTTATCACCATGTTCTGGCCAGGGGAGTTAATTAGACTTGAACTAAAGCTGGTATATTCTAAGGATACAGAGATGTTTACCTGGAATTCGAGCTGCAAGAGATTATTCTGATTTTCAAATATTAAACTTTAGAGTTTTGCATTCCATTTGCTTTCACATAACGAAGGATGTGTGTCTGTTACCAGACATTTAATCCTGAACCTAGTAGAAACGGGCTATGAATGTACATAAGAACATGAGGACGGATGTACTGGGTCAGACCAAAGGTCCATCTAGCCCAGTACAAGATAGCAGATCTTTATTCATAATCATACGCAAAAGATCTGCATTCATATTATTATTATTTCTACACTTCTGCTTAAGTGACTTAACACACTACTTTTTGCATATAAGTACAGTTCGTGTGTAGGGCTACACATGTGTATATATCCCGTGGCTTACTTGTTGTTACTAAGACAATTATCCTGTGTTGTAATAGTCAGAGAACCACACATTTCTTACTGTATGTGGCTAATAATATAAATCATTCAGCTGGACAACTTTTGTAAACATTCAGATTGGCCGGTAGAGTTTTATTGATTTTAGTCCAACAGAAAACACTGAGGTTTAGTTCCATTCCAGGCAACCACCAAATAATCTCTGCACTGGGACTGGGTTGCCTGATTGCTGACTACTAGGAACACAGCAAAACAGTTATGATTCATAGACCTAGTGGGTATTGTCTAGCAGAAAAACATAACATACCAAAGTGCAAATCTCAACCTTATCCTCTTTATGAATTAGGGTATTCAAACCACCACCTTTAGAAAACAAACTATGATAGAGCAGCGGGGAGAGTCATAAAAGTTACATGGATATTGGTTTACAAAGATCTAGGACCAGATTTTCAAAGGGGCTGAGCAACAGCTTCCACTGAAGTCCATGGAAGCTGCAGGTGCTTGACACTTCTGAAAATCAGGCCAATACTACATGAACTGGACAACTCTGGGGAAGGGACATCACTGCAGAACATGTGAGAAGATATTTCAGAGCAGTCCTGGGGATAGAAGAGGCCTCTTAGATCAGTGGTTCTCAAACTCTTTTTTTCATGGACCACTTGCAAATTGCTGAGGGTCTCGGTGGACCACTTAATGATCTTTCCAAATATTATTTGTACCATTAACTAACTATTGTAAAGTGCTTTGGATAAAAGTGCTATATAAAAAAACCTTAATAATAATTAACATTTTTTGTTCTACAAATAAAAGCGCACAACTCATATTTTAATATCTGTAGTCTTACCTTTCTAATGCAATGGATGTGCCCTCTTTCCCCTGCCACGGCAGCCCCCAAGCTGGGGCTGGGAAGGAGGGGGGTCTTACCTGCCATGGCTGCCCCTGAGGTGAGGATGGGAAGTAGGGTCGTTTCTCCCCAGCAGCCACAGCCCTGGAGCTGGGGAAAGTCGCCTCATTCTCTGGCCGCCATACCCCTGCACATCCCAAATTCCCCAAACCCCCTCTTCTTACCCCACTGCCCCCTCCCACCTATTCCCCCCTGCAAGACCACCACCTCACCTTACACGTGCGTCTTCTCCAGGGTTCAGGCACCTAATTAGTGGAGCCATGCCTGTATGGCTTCACTAATTAGGTTGGTGGCCCTTCATTCTCTCATGTGCAGCCACCCAAGCACACACCTTAGAGGGAACTATCTGCGGACCACCTGAAAGGATCTCACGGACCACTGGTGGTCCAAAGACCACCGTCTGAGAACCTCTGTCTTAGATCATCTCTCTGGTGGGTCTTCAGCATATGTCTTCTTGATGTAGACCAAATCCCAATGAGTGTAGGGAGCTTACCTTGCTCAGAGATGATGACTGTACTTGGGGCAGTTTTGTTCTCCAGATATTTCCCATGTGCAGAGAATGGAAGTCCTTCTGTCTGGGTAAGCTCAGAACTTGATTCAACAAGTTTGCCTTGCCAGAAAGCAGCCTCATTCTCGAAGGAGGCAGCCTTAACTCTTATTGGGACTGGCTGCCTCTGGACTGGGCTAATGAGCTTTTCACCTGTAGGTCACTAGTTGGAATCCAGACCAGCTCAGCAGGGATTAAAAGGTATTCCCATGTAATGAACATCTGGTGGCCCCAGAGGAGATGAGTTTGGTGGGTCTCAGTTCCAACTCTTCCATCACAAACTCACCACCCTGGCAGATGGAACAGAGAGGCCAAGGCCTGCATTGCCCATGATTCCCTTGCTATAGATACTCTTGGGGCTGTGATGAAACTGTGAGCACCAAACTAAAGCAAGTGCAGAAGGGAAGTAGCTTTGCTCTTGCACATTCACCTTAGACCCAGCTACATTGTTCGACACTTTTAGGAATGTGAAGAGGAAATGGTGGCCACAGGGCTACTGGGTCTAAACACATTCCTAAGGGATCTCCTTCCTGATGGAATCTGGGCTTTCCATCTCGACCAAGGAGCAGTGCAGCAGCATTCTGCTTTACGTGGCAGCTGACCCCAGATGTGCTACTGACTCAGGGCAATCCTTGACTTCTCCATACCATAAAATGGAGCTAGCAGAGAATTATGGGGCTCCAGGAGAAAGGGACAACCACATCTTATGATCACAACTGTACATTCAAGTCCTTCCTAATACAACATGAGGGACCAAAAGTCCATGGTAAATGTGTAGGGTGAAATTGTGTCTGGCCCTGCATAGATGCACAAGGGGAGGAAAGACAGGATGAGAGACAGGGGGAGTCATATCAGTGGGAGGTTGCCTCAGGGGAAGGGATGGGGCGGACATGTCCACACTGGTCATGGGAGTGGCATGGGTGAGCACACAAACATCCTAACAACCTCTGCTTTAGTCTGTGCTCACCTAGTGTGCTCTGAATTCAGGTATGTACTATTGGTATAGAACCCACTGCTCCTCCTCCAACCCCAAGTGTGGAACATGGCATTAAAAGCCATCAGCTAGCCCCTCATTTTCCATCTCTGCCAGTTACCTACCTGTAGTAAGGACCATGCTAGGTGCCTCTTGAAATTGCAAACTCTGGAACATAGTGCCGCTGGGGATGGCATTACACTGCAGATGCTGATTGGATCCCATTCTGACATTACTCCCACCAGCCTACAGTGACATCATAGTGTCTGTAGGTAAGAGGCTACCCAGCAGTTTGCAAGGGTCTATCCATGGCAAGACAGCTCTGCCACTGGCTTCCTCAGTGTCATTGTAAGAAGCATGAACCATTGACAGCTCAGCTCTGCAGTCCTTTAGAAGCACCTTGTTGTATTTCAAATAGGGATGGGTTACCTAGCAGGGATAAACAGACCAGGCTAAAATGTCACCAGCCCTTCAGACACAACCAGAACCAAAACATTCAATAAAATTTGGGTCACAGCTGTTTCCGTGCTCCCAGGATCCAAACAGAGCCAGGAGAAGTAGCACAGACACATCATGAGAGGCTCAGAGAGGTTCAGATGACCATCCTAGGGCAGATTTCAAGCCTCTTTGTCCTACCAGCTTCACAGGCTCCCAGAGGATAACCCTGCTTGGCTGGTGTAGCAGAATAGGAGTGAGTGCTCAAGATGTGGCAATCCCTGGCTGCTAGAATGACCCCAAAAGCCATAAGCAGCTAGATACAACGTAGCAACCCTGAGTCTGCTCTACCTTGCACTGAGGACTGAACCGAGCCTGAGCTACTGCAGGTCCTGAAAAGCAACTTACAACTACCTTTGCCTATTCCTCCCTGCCACAAGGTGACCAGCTCCCTGAAGGAAAAATGTAGTCAGCCCCATTGTGCCATAATTAGCTGCCTCCCAGCCTGAGGAGGCGGGACTAACAGGGTCAGGTCATAGTCTGATGAACACCTGGGCCTCATAGACAGGGTTGCGAGCACTCAGTAAAAGGAGAAGAATAACAGGGAGTAGGCTGGGCTCCTGCGGGAGGCCCAAAGGCAGGATTTGTAGGAAGGCCTCTGGGAGAAGTTGTTAGAGTCTCCTGGGCGGGGAAGCAGTGAGAATCTGCGAAGATAAAGAGTGTCTAGGGGGCAGTGCTCAGCTAAAGAAACAAAGAAGAACAGGCGAGGCCTACAAGTAGGGTGAAGAGAAGGGAACTTCAGCGAGCGATGAACTGCAAGAGGGAGGTCAGGGAAAGCAGCCATAGAGTTGGTACTCTGTAGCAGGGCAGGGGAGGACCTAAAGGTAGCCCAGAAAGGGCTGAGAACTGAGCCCAGACGGCAGGCTGAAGAGAAGGCCACCAGGAGTAAAAGAACCATTTGTTTAGATGATCTTTTTACTGGACTCCTGTTACCGGGGTCTGAATTGAGAGATGACCTGGGCCACGCAAGCTGCACACTGCTGGAAAACCACAACAGCAGCCAATAGCATTTGCTTCTTGGATGGAGGGGGCACACTGGTGAGTTCCCCCCTGGCACACCCACCTGTTCCAGCTCCCTGACTTTTGGCTGTTTTCTTCCCCTGAACTTACTTAGCTTCACCCCTCACTGATTTTCTATTAAGGCCTTGATGAAGCCAGCAGCCTATGATCTGTATCAGTGCCGCTGTGTGCAAACCTTTTGAATAGCTGGTACTCCCACTTTTCCAGCAGCATTAGCAGTGGGACGCTAGGCTGCAGAGATGGTGCAGGGACCATCCTTCTGAGGTGTCTCATACAGCATCAAGAGCACTGTTTGCAGTTAGCTATAATGAATCAGTCAGAATACTCTGCGCGTGAATTGCACTTTCCATATATAACATTCCCCCTTAACTAATACAAGGATCTCAAATCAGGTGTTCGTCACTAATTAAGCTAATGAAGTAAGTAGTATTATCCCCATTTTACAGATGGACAAACTGAGGCACACAGAGAGCAAGGGATTTAGCCAATATTATTATTTTATTTGTTATTTTGAGGTCCCCAAAGTGTGCCAGGCATCGCTCAGACACACGTAAAGATATTATCCTTGCCCTGAAGGGCTTACAATTTATATTCATTGTGTCACAACAAGCAGGGCCATAAAATGACAAAGTGGGGCAAGAGGACAGGATGGACAAAAGTGACAATAATAGCTCATGGTTACTTAGTAAGGCATGTAAACATGTCCTCCCCGTTCTCACAGTAATAAAGCTGGTAATAATTTCCCAAAGCATCACTAGAATACACAGCAAACATAATAGGACCCAATGCTCCATCACCCTGAACCTCGTTAGTCATTTACACCTGTGAAGAGTCAGTTAAAACACTACTGTAATGACACCCCAAGAGCGTGGTTTTGAGGACTGAACCCAGGACATCTGCAGCAAAAAACATTCCCTGCTACTGGCTGAGCTAAAGGACCAAGGAAGCTAGGAGCCTAAATACATCTGAGAATCTGAATCCAAGTCCATTAGCTCAGAGCAGACTCATAGACCTCTATGCTTCATCTAGCCACTAGAGTGGGACAAAGCCAGTGTGTGTTAGCATGGCTTGTGCTACCCCCTCTGATCTGTTAGCTTTTGCATGCACTTTGCACTCACAGGTGTAAATGATTGCACAAAGTGCAGGGCAAAGAAGAATCAGACCCAATAGCTAACTCCACCTATTAAGAATGCAGCTTGAACTTGATGATACTGAACAATGCAAATAACTGAGCTGATGTATCAAACTTACAGCCATATAATAAGTTCTCTGTCAAATAGGCTTCACTTAGCATTATGTTCTTGGAGCTTTTCATGCTAATCAGTGACAAACACAAGTCTTATGTACATGCACTCTGCTTGGAAGCAAAACTTCCATGACTAATTGTGTTGTTCCCTTTAACAGACTGGTGAATACAAGATCACCTATTTACGAAGGGCTACAGATCAGATATCTTCTGTGCTGATGTGTGATCAGAGCTTGACATGCAGCTGTTAATTAAATATTAGGATTCTAACAAGTGCAGGAAACAAGCAGAATTACTCAAGGCTAATTGAGAGAAACTCACCTCTAGGAAGAGGCCCAGTGCACTACTCAAATCCCACTTAAGCCCTTGAATAAACACAGTTTACGGAAAGTTCCGGTAAGTCAGGGAGGTCAGTTGGAATGACTATATTTTGTGCTTCTCAGCACTGATTGGTAGGACCATTCTGGTTTCAGTTACTGTACCGATATTGATCTAGGGATGTGGCCTAGAGCCCACTTGGTCTATAAGGGTACAAAGTCTCCTAGCGGACTCAACCTCTAGCCCAGAAGTGGCATCTTCTACACACTAATCAAGAGAAACAAATTCTCCTCATTGTCACGGCAATTAATATCAGAAGAATACTGCAGAAAGCTCATTGGGAAGGAGCAGAAATGTGTATCTTTTACAGATTGCCAGATCAATAGGTAAAGATACAAAATGAAATCATGCACAGATCATCTGACTGCAGCACGCAGAATTCTGAATGGAATCGAAAGGAGAGCTGCCGCCAGACAGACAGTTCAGGCATGGTCAAGAATTTGGGGGCTAATCCCGTAAGGTGATGAGCATCCTCAACTTCTGCTGACATCAATGAGTGAGATTCTCAGCAGATGTAACTTGGCTCCATTAAACTCAATGGGGCTGCTCCTATTTTCATCACCTGAGGATCTAGCCCACTGGATATTAATGGATCTTGCTATTTTGTGGCATGAGATAGTTTAGCTCCTGTCTTCACAAAATCTGACCTGGAGAAGAGCTCTGTGGCTCCAGAATTTGTCTCTATCACCAACAGAAGTTGGTCCCACAAAAGATATGACCTCACCCACTTTGTCTCTCTAATACCCTGGACTGACATGGCTACAGGTACACTGCAGTCACAAAATCTGTCCCACATGCTGTGTTCTGATGGAAAATATGCATGGGTCAAATTCTGTCCTGACCTGCCGCTTTGTCTAGGGAGGTATCTACCTAGCTATTGTGTTTCTAGGACTCTGCACTGAATACCTTCCACCATGTGCAAGCCCATTGACTTGGATGAGATTTCACAGGATGTCAAGTCATGACAAAACATGACCTCATATAGGTCTTTAAAACTGACCTAGTATCTTTTGAAAGTATTGGTCTCCTTTCTGATTTGCCTTTACTTTCAGCAGTGCCTAATATTGGCTTCCATCTTGTCAGTACCAGGTTCTTGGTTTCCCAGCAGTAGCTGCAGAGCAATGTCTTGATAAAGACAGTAACTCAGACTCCAGAAGTGTAATGTACTGTTCTTTTCTAAAGAAGAATGAGTATTATGTTTCTTATGGTTTGCAGGTAAGTTGCCCAGACAAAGGGTAAAAAATATCACTGACGTGAGAAAGCACAAAGCTCACTTCCATGACACGATTGACAACATACTTGATTTACATGTGGCTTGGATTTAATGTGTGTGACTCAATCCCCTTCATGTATTTTCATTGCTCTTCCATAGACTTTTCACAGTTTTGGCATCACTCCTTCCATCAAAGTCCTTTCTCTTCTTGAGGAAAACTGAAGACTTGGTGCCTATTTTCAAAATGTGCTTCACTCCTCTGGAAGAGTCACGGCTCATTACAGCTGGCATTTCTATATCAGAAGCTTTTCTCCCCAGCCATTTGGTCCTTCCACATGAGAGATCCGGTGAGCAGAGTGAGATGCTAAACAAAGAACGAGTGTGACACTGGCTAAGTGTCACCTCAGTCCCCCATCTGAGACCTGTCAAAGACTCCAATGATGCAAACATCTTAAAGTACCAGCATTTGTGACTGTACCTTTAGTAGCGTAGAGGCACAGGGTCTAAAGCCAGGAGAAGAACAGTCAAGTCAATCTGACCAAGTTCCCATGTAAATCTAGGATTGTTGGTTTTGCATCATCTGAAAAGGGAAGTGATCTGCATAGTCTCTGAGAAGGGTAACAGAGGCAATGAATAGAGTAACATCTCCAACTGTTGTCTGTCATCCATAGATGGTGCTAGGTCTCAATGCACCTTGTCAGTGAGCCATGGTTCTGGTTTGTGCTAGCTTAGTGTGCCATGTGGTGTAGTTTTCAGGAATATTGCCATCAAGAAGCTAGCCAAAAGAGGGTACACGAGAAGCCCTGGCATGAACAGAGATTTCCTTGAAGCTCAAGTGGTAGAAGCCTGTGGGGGTTTTGAAGTGACAGGTTCATGGTTGTATCCCCATGCTGCATGGGCAGGTTTAACTGCCACCCCCCTAGTATCTGTATGTGAGTAGTTACAGATCTGCTGGATATGAACTACTGTGAACCTCATCAGCTGAGAAGATGAGTGTTACCTAATAGTAGGTGAGAGGGGGATAGTAATGGACCTAGGGCTGGAAGGAACCTCCTGGTCACTGAGTCCAGTCCCCTGCTATTGCAGGCAACCGTCTTATAATTCTGTTCATAAACTTAATGGTCAGCCTATAGCATGTAAGTGTCCTACTAATACTGACAGAGGAGAATTTCCACTAACTCAAGTGTTTGAGTTGGAATTCCTGGGTTCTATCCTCAGCGATAAGAGTGTGCAGCTTAACTGATAGCTCTGCTATCTGTGTGCAACCATAGATGTCTATTAGAAACAAAGCAACTTCTTGTGCCTGTGTCCTGTTTGCGTGAAATCTGTTTTCAGAGCTGTGCCACCTCATCGATACATACAACATGGTATCTCTTTGATCTTCCTCACTTATCTATACTGATTATTTTTCCTTACAGTCAATGACTGTTCTTCCAAAAATTGGACAGCAGCAGGCTATGGTGTATATGTT
Organism: Chelonoidis abingdonii; assembly: GCF_003597395.2. NCBI lineage: Eukaryota > Metazoa > Chordata > Testudines > Testudinidae > Chelonoidis > Chelonoidis abingdonii. The sequence goes on from NC_133784.1 coordinate 11,035,862, forward strand.
GGAGTCAGACTGTGGAGCCATCTGTTGCTTTTAGCATCCATGTGTAATAACCTTCCTGAAGTCTCTTCAGTGGAGACTTCAGAAGCTGTTCCCTGGTGGCTAGATGAATTATGCTGGCATCTCAGTATCAGCGACTTCACTTCGTTTTTGAAGTTATTGTTTAGGAACCCATAGATAACAGGGTTGACACAGGTGGAAGCCATGGCTACTAGATGGCACAATGAGAAGATCAGGTTGTGGTGGCAAGGGGAAATGGCTTTGTAATCCCAGTCCTCAATGCTGTTGAAAACGTGCAACGGTAACCAGCAAACAGCAAAGGCGATCACCATGGATACTAATAAAATGTTTATCCTCCTCAGCTGAACCACCCGGCCGTTGTATGCACTCTTCTCAAACATGTCCTTTCTCTTCTGCAGGCGTAAATAGATACGCAGGTAGCAAACCAGGATGATGAAGAGCGGGATGCAGTACTGGAACAGCAGCAAGGTGGTGGTATAGATGAGTCGGTGCTGGTCAGACGGCCATGAGTCCATGCATACAGCCTTGTCAGCAGAAGAATCCGCAATATAGGAGAACTGCTTGTACAAGTCATATGTCAAGACGGAGGTTGTCAGAAAGGGCAGAGACATGAGGCAAGCTAATGTCCAAATGACTACAATCCCTAGATAGGCTTGGGGGATGCTTGGCCTCCAACCAGTTGGGTTTATGATGAGCTGGTGTCTTTCCAGACCAATGAGGACAAGGGAGAGAATTGACACACTCACAGAAGTACATTGGATGAAGGAAGTCATTTTGCACATGACCTCACCAAATATCCAGTAGTCCATCAGGGTGTAGACAATGGTGAAAGGCAGGCAGACGATGCTCATGAACAAGTCAGAGACTATCAAGTTGGTAATGAGTATGCTGGTGACATTGGTCCTCTCCTTCTGCCTGACTATGACACTAATCAGGCAAACATTTCCCAGGATGCCTAGGATGGTTTCTAAGCTATATGAGGTGACTAGAAAGACAGCAAGGTCAGTTGTGTTTCTGCAATAACCTGGGATATGTGTGAGGATGCCTCGCTCTAAACTCAAATTCTTATTGAATGGAAAGGGAAGGATCATGTTAAGATCTTCTGTCTTGCTCATGCTGGAATCAGAAAGAGAGCCCAGAAATATGCAGGTAAATAAGTAGGATCTGGGTCTTCAGGGCCCTACCATAAGTTCTTCTGTTCAGTCATGTAGAGACTCTGGAAATGCCTGCAAAGGAAAGAGAGAGATTAGTTAATCTCTTCTAGCGAAATTAAACAAACAGAATTTTCTGGGGTGATGAGTGTTTTCTTCCCCTATGAACACTTTTCCATCTTCCTTTGGCTCACTGCATTAGACCATAAACTGGAGTAGTTTGCTGGACAGTGAAATGGACCAAATGCACTACTGGAGTAAGCAGGTTCAACTCCACTGGAGTCAGTAGTATATGACTGAATGGGCCAATAGGGCGGCTAACAAAATAATTTCCTGAAAGTCGTTAGAACTGGAGAGTTTCACTTCAAGTAAGCCCAGGTCAAATGATGATTTGGGGTGAAAACCACATGAAACTCATTGGAGTTGCAAAGTTCTGATGCCAAAGTAGGCTGAATTAGTTGGTTTTGGCCATATTTCACCTCTAGCAGTTGAAGTGAAAACCAAGAGGTGCAAACAGGGCCAGCTCCAGGGGCTTTGCCACCCCAAGCAGCCAAAATAAAAAAAAAAAAAAAGCTGCCATTGCGATCTGTGGCAATTCAGCGGAAGGTCCTTTGCTCCGAGTGGGAGTGAGGGACCGTCCGCCGGATACCTTAAAGTGCCGCCCCGCTCCAGAGTTGCCGCCCCAAGCACCTGCTTGATAAGGTGGTGCCTGGAGCCGGCCCTGGGTGCAAACTACATCAAGCGGAGTCAAAAATCATGTGGCATGAATTGTATGTGAATGGAACACACTATTACATTCTTAATGCCCCCTATCTCCAGTGTGAACTGGATAGCAGCACCTTACAGATATTCACACTCAAATCCTCACCTGGTGTAAACTGGCCTTGCTCCACCAAAGTCAAAAGGACTATGTGATTTACTCTGCGGAAATGGCCCTTAATTTGTGCAGGGTCTAGTATCAAATCATCCATTTTGTGAGAGTTTCACAAAGATTGAAATTGTCGAGTCACAAAATCCAAATGAAATTATGAATATTTTTTCACGCAGCTTGGTAAAAGGTTCTTAGTCAGTTTTGGATGCTGCAAAGGAAAATTGACCCCGATTGAAGTCAGAAAGAAAGAGAGAGGGGATTAATGAACTAATGGATGCTGAAGGGATTTTTTTATTATTAATCCAATCAGTATTTTATTTTCAAATAAAGTTGGACAATAAAGATCCGATTTTCAGAGGTGCTGAGTATGCATTGCTCCTATTGACTCCAGCAAGAGTTTGGCTGCTTGGTACTTCTGAAAATCAGGCCCTAAATCTTTTATTCAAAGGTGGAATTAATTTTTGGCACAGCTGGAGTTCCCATCAGATTTGTTCATTTGAAGGAATAATATGCATTAGATTTTCCTTGTCTTTCCCATTGTTATTTACAGAATAGAAAGAAGCCAATAAAGGTATATTTTTCAGTGAGTTGCATAGGTAATTGGACTCTTGTCTGTAGTAATAAGAGCTGCATAGCTGATTTCATTCTGTCCTTTGCAAATTTCTGTGGGAAAATTTCAATTTTGCCAGAATTTTTCAATGTTCCATTAGGAAAACCAAAATGAAATATCTTGTTTCAGGATGGGCCAGCTCAAACTGAAGCATTCCTTTATCCAACCAAATACAAACATTTCATTTTGGGGCAATTCTATATTAACCTTTTTCTTCTTGAGCTGTTGCAGTGCCTCCTGGGAGTTTAAGTTCAAGTGCATTATGACCCCACTCTCCTCAATCAGATAGGCTTTATGGCTGCACTGCATATCCCATGATGCACAGCAGTCTCTCCCCCCCCTCCATGATGGATGATCCCATCAGGGTGCATCATGGGAAATAAATTCCAGCTGGGGAGCCCTGCTTATAGAAGAAAAATGGGGGTATGTGTAACTCAAACTAGAACTCCCATGATGTAATGCAGCTACTCAGGCAGTTGAAGTTCATTGTTGACCTGACCTTCCATTATGTGAAAAAAGTGGTATTTTGACTTTTCATCCTGATTTGGAATGACAACAATTTTCGAGATCTTGGAATTTCCCACCCAGCTCCAGAGGTTTATATTAGTTCCCATTTTGAAACCACCACATAATTTGGCACAATGGGAAGTCCCTAATCAAGGGTGGCCCAGCAATGTAATAACTGCATAGACAGGGCACTGTGGTCCTTGACTACTACTGAAATCTATTGTCAAAGGGGACCTGGGCACACAACACCCATTAAGAGTCAATGGAAATCCTAGCCATGGGCTCCAGTTGTGTCTGTAGCCCATCTCTGCTGATACCCCACTCGCAGCCCTTCCCCCCCAACCCCAGAGCAAGGCCCATTTACTCTGGCTTCGCACAGGGCTGTGCATTCCATTTCTGCAGGCATTTACCCCTATTCTCCACAGAGCCAGTGCCATGGTCCTGTGCTAGAGTCCAAAACTTCTGATGCATCCAGGCAGAGAAGGAGCAGACATCACCCCCTCAGGGAGCTTGCCTGAACAAGCAGGCTGCTACATGGAGTACTGAGGCTCACAACATGCAAGGTAAATATATACTCACCAAAAGCCATTATTTACTGATTGCATCAATCTTTACTCTGCAGTAACTGCTACCCAAACAGGCTTGTGAGTTTGAGATAAACTTTTTACGGCTGCAAAAAAGCAATCATCGGAATATTACCATGTAAATAAAATGGTTTGGCAATCTTATCACATTGTTTGAGTAGCATTTATTGCTGAGGAATAGCGAGTGTACAGCTGCCCCACTGTGGTGTAGAGGAGGGCTGGTTTTTTTCATCTTTATTCATTGTATCAGTTGTGTCAGAAGTTGCTGCTCTCAAGAACCCAAAAGAAAAGTTTCAATCTAAAATCTAAACCAATCTAAAAGTAAAAGGAGCTTCACTCTCTTTTCTCCGCTTCATAGGAGAAAATTAAAGCAGCAAAAAAGTGGAATGGTCTATAAGACAAGCATGCAGGAGTGTCTAACTGCGATATTCAATCACACATGTAGGAGTTGGTGTTCTTGATTCTGATTTGGCTTAAAAGTGATGTTAACAGTTGATCTAGATTCCCCTCCTCCCTGCTCTCCTTTTCCTTCTCTCTCTCCCCCTTTCTTTTCTTTGACATATTAAGTGTTTGGATAATTCAGTCTTGGAGTGAGTGGAGAATGTGGAAAATGTCTATATTCTTTCTAGGAAGAACACATATGGCTCAGTTTCCCCCCATTCACTTTTGTATTCCAGGTGACTAATAGATGACGTCTTGTTTTTGAGAAGGCTGTCCTGTGTCACTGCAGCCATCTGCTGGTTGCATAGCTCCCAAAAGGGTAAGTCTTCAGTGGGGGTCCAGGTTCATCTGGACCTGCTGAAAGAGGTACGGTGAGAAACAGGATTGTTGGAGCTAAAGCCCCAATTTTAGGATAGCTGGGACACAGGGCTTCCCCTTGTAAAAAGTGAAGGCCCAGGACTAGCACTAAGGGTATGTTTGCAAAGCAATTGGAAAGTGTGATAGCAGCACATGTAGATACACCCTAGTTAGCTTTGTGATTGGAGCATGTGTAGACACTTCTGAGTTACTTACTCAGATACATACCTAGGGCTAGCCCATGCCACTGACTGAGCTGCTGCAGCTTCACTGCTATTGTTACTCAAGCTAGCTTTGAACTAGCTAGATTAAAACTAGCTCAGATATGTGTATACATGCTGCATTTGCACCTTCTAACCGCAATGCAGACATACCCTATGAGTGAGATGCTCCCAGAGGGGCTATACAAAGGTCAGAGACAAAACACCTCCTGTAGATCTGTGACAGAGAGCCTGTAAGGTGGGGATAATGAACGTTATCATGGAGTGTATCAGAAGGCTCTGCAACGCAATTTGTTATGTTAAAAGTCCAATATTCTTAATACTTTGCATTTCTACAGTACCTTCCACTGGAGGATCAAAGCGCTTCCAAGACGTTTACTCTCATGACACTCCTTTGAGGTAAGAGGAATTGTTACCCTCATTCCACAGAGGTGGGAACTCAGGCACAGGGAGGTGAGAAATTATTTGTCCACTATCCAGAGGGCATCAGTTTCATTCTATCCAGGTTCACATGCCCATCAGCCTGGCGTGTGTAGTAGAGCCGGGAATAAAACCCGTATCTCTTGCGTTCACAGTTCTGTGCATCTCTTCCTCCACTGACCATGAAGTAAAAAGTAGTTCAAGGAAAATAAGGGATAATATGGTGACATATATTTATGTCCTACCTTCTCCCACAAAGGATCTTAAACCTCTATCATCTAGTCACAAGCATTGCTTCATGCACCACACATGGAATTATAACTAAGCACTCCCTTACTATCAGAAGCCTGCCTGGACCATTATTTCTTCGTATTACTAATCGTGTTTATTACGGTAGTGCCTAGGGATCATCCAAGAACATATCGCTGTTGCTCAAATAGAGAGTAGCAGACAGTCCATACTGCCAAGACCTTACCATCTAATGAGCAAGACAGACAAAGGCCAGAGGAAAGGGATATAACATAGAAGAAGATCTACTGCCATTTTGCCACTCATGTCACTCTCTTGGGACCTGATTCACAGCCAATTGAAGCCAATGGGGGTATTTCCAATGACTGCAATTGGCTTTGGATCAGGCTCTAGGAGTGTTTTCACCATGGGTGTCAGATATCATAGGCTGGGGAAGGCTGAGCCTCCCCAAACTTCTGCTTAACCTTGTTTTCTATTTTTTAAGTATGTTTGGTAAATGGGAAGCTTACTCTTCATGGTATTTATCTTTTAACTGTGTCTGTTTTTATTCTAATATTTACTTGTAGTGTTGGAAGCTTTTTTTCAAGCATGGTCCACATTCCACCCCACTAGTCCTCCTTCCTGCCCCAGCTGTGCCGCTCGTTTTCCCCTGGTACCGCACCACCCACTCTCTGGGTGCTTCAGGGCTGGGGCCGCGCCGCCTGCCCTCTGGGCACTCTGGGGCTGAGGCCGTGCTACCTGACCACCCAGTACTCCAGAGCTGAGGCCACACTGCTTGCCCTTCTGGGGCTGCAGGAGGGGCTAGGGTTACACTGTCTGTCTTCCCAGCACTCTGGGACTGGGGCCACACTGTCCACCTACCCGGTGCTCTGGGGCTGGGGAGCGATGCTATAGGGGAAGCTGGGGCCATGCTGCCTGCCCTCCCAATGCTCTGGGGCTGGGCTGGGGAAGGGGCCAGTGGCCATGGTAGGGAAATAGCTCTGGGCTCCAGCAGTGGGTGTGGAAGGGGTGAGGACTCGGGCAGAAGGGGCAGGACTAGAGGCTAGCCTCTCTGAACCAGTGGTTCACGCACCACCAGTGGTTTTCACCTTTGCCTCTGGGTTGGAGTTGAATCCTAAAAAAAACCTGTAACATATACACAAGGGACTAAAGGGCTTCACAAGGGTCTTTTGTTTCTGGGAATCTGATGTATGTAAACCCTGCATTCCCCAAGCATCTCTTGATTTCGGGCTGCACGCCCCAGCCAGAAAACAGAGCTCTGTTTCTAACTGAAATACAAATTGAATTAGACAACTGGAGCAAACTGGCATAGAGGTACACTTGGACTGCTAAAAACGCCACTCACTGGAGCACTGTATTGCAAAGCAGTCTAGACTCTAATGTTTTCCATCTAGATTCTCCTGTTTTAAAACTTTTTTCTTTCTTAAAAGCCTCTAATAAAACAATAGCCCAATATGGCAACAACTGCTACTTCTAATCCAATCGTTTCGCTCAGGTAGAGAGATCATAATGCTCATACACAATACTACTTGCCTGTGGACTTGAGTTTAGATCTCTTGGTAAGTGTTTTCTGGTAAGAAATCAGACAGAAATACCTAGTACAAAGAGGAAGATCAGAACAAGTAACAAAATTATGATTACAGCATAAACTGACTGCCTCCCGAGTGGCAGTTTAATAGATATCAATTCTAAGGCCAGCAGTATGATCATCTGGTCCAGGGGTAGGCAACCTATGGCACGCGTGTCAAAGGCGGCACGCAAGCTGATTTTCAGTGGCACTCACACTGCCCAAGTCATGGCCACAGGTCCGGGGGGCTCTGCATTTTAATTTAAATTTAAATGAAGCTTCTTAAACATTTTAAAAACCTTATTTACTTTACATACAACAATAGTTTAGTTACATATTATAGACTTATAGAAAGAGACCTTCTAAAAACATTAAAATGTATTACTGGCACACAAAACCTTAAATTAGAGTGAATAAATGAAGACTCAGCACAACACTTCTGAAAGGTTACCGACTCCATATCTAGTCTGACCTCCTGCAAAGTTGAAACAAAGTATTCAGAAAATTCTCACCTGGTAACATCCACACTGATTAAGAAGGTTGCTGCTCGTGCTGGGTATCTGTACCACAGCAGAATACAGGAACTCCAGAGCAGCAGAGATTTGCTGTCCTCGCTCTGTTGCGATGGGAGATTTGGAAGGCATCTCTCTCTCTCTCCCCCTCTGCAAAGGGAACTTAGCCAATGAGTTTTGTTCTTTGCTGACAGCCCAGCTTTGAAGTGCTAGCTCCCTCTGTTGATTTAGAAATGTATGCGTTCTACTGATAGTTAAGACAAACAGCAGCTGTGCGAAAGAGATATGAAACTATTTGAAGTGCGCTACAGGCTCCTGCACGATGAGTGGCAGATATACTAACACACAAGAAATAAAAATTAAGCTATGGGACCTGATGCTGTGTTCCTTACTGAGGTAAGCCTCTCTTTGGATTCGATGGGGATTTTGCCTAATGTGCATGATCACACCCCAAGTATTGGACACATTACAATTTCACAATCCGCTACTGCCTGGCTGTGTATTCAGACTACAGAGAAACCCAAGCTTCAAAGCCTGCATGATTTAGTGTGTATAAAGGGGATTGTTTAGGTAAAGTATCTGTAGGTTTGGGGCCTGAGGAACTGCAAATTATGGGGACTCAGAGCACCTTAGGGACTGAGAACACGAATCTCACTGACTTCTTTTCATCTTCTGACCAGAAACCAGTGTCAGAGGTGTACTACATCCAGAGCAGCGTAGTTTGGACCTTCAGAGCTCAGGCATTATGGCTGCCAACTAACCTGGCAACCCTCATAAATGAACATTATGGAAATTGTAGCTATTCTGTGTTTCCATATACGGACCCTGCATTCTTCTTCACAACATAAGCCAACCCTGAATATCTGAAGTCCATGGGTTCGAGTCCAATGGCAGCAAATAGGGTCTGAGCCAAACCCACTGAAGTCTGCCAGTTGACTTCAATGGGCTTTGGATCAGATCCATGTACAATAAAGGAAGTATCCTCGAACCTTCTAAGCCAGGCCAATTCAAATACAGTAATGCCACAGTTGTAAATTCAGGTCTAGCAGCTGTTGAGTCATGATAAAAATGTCCTAGGATCTTGTTACTGGTTTAGGAGAGACCTGTGCTGTAGCCTGGGCAAAGTGATAGACAGATAGATACTGACTCTCCTTCAGGCTATTGAAAAAGCTGAGGTTTCCTGTTTGCCCTGTCCAAAGATACTGAAGCCAGAGAATCTGAGATGGTTTATTTAACTGGCTTGTTCACGTCTACCCTTATTTATTCACTGTCTGTTTGTTTATCTGTGCTACTGGTCAGAGCCATAAATAAAATGGAGATATTCTAGAGAAGTGTTCTCAATCTTCTTGCTACCCAGGACTGGCTTGCTGCCTTCCTAAACTATGTCAGGCAGATCTCAGGGACCAGTGCCAGTCCAGGGACTGGTCCTTGAGAAACACTGTTCTAGAGCACAAGCAGTCCTGTTATGGTAGTAAAAAGAGACTTTGGAAGCTGGTCTTCAGACATGAGGGTTTCTTTGACTTGTTCTTCTCTTTCTATCCCCCTCTGCTTGAGTTATTCCTTAACTAATCTTATCTCACCCCGGGTCCACTCCTGGCAAGGTGTTTCCCATGTTGCCTGTATTCTCTGCCATTAGCATCTGCTCTCTTCTTAAAGTCAGCTGCAGGGGACTTAACTCTTAGCAGAATCAAGGTCCTTCTCCTGACCACTTATTGGTGAGGCCAGTTGTGTTAACCCTGGTGTCCTGGCCATATTCTCACCGGGGTAATACATCTGACCTCCTCACACACTCCCTTGTGCCTTTCAGTGGAATATGGCACTTTTCTCCACTTCCTGCTGCATAGGGTGGCAGTGTGCTGTTAAGCAGCTGATGCAGGGCTGCGCTTGAGTGGAGAATGAAATTATTCCTACATTGTATATCATTTATACAGTCCGACCTTGTACAGACAGCATTAGAATCATAGGACTGGAAGGAACCTTGAGGTCGTCTAGTCCAGTCGCTTGCACTCATGGCAGGACTAAGTATTATCTAGACCATCCCTGACACGTGTTTGTCCAACCTGCTCTTAAAAATCTCCAGTGATGCGATTCTACAACCTCCCTAAGAAATTTATTCTAGTGCTTAACCACCCTGCCAGGAAATTTTCCCTAATGTCCAGCCTAAACCACCCTTGCTGCAATTTAACCCCATTGCTTCCTGTCCTATCCTCAGTGGTTAAGAAGTACAATTCTTCTCCCTCCTCCTTGTAACAACATTTTATGTAACTGAAAACTGTTATCGTGTCCCCTCTCAGTCTTCTCTTTTCCAGACTAAACAAACCCAGTTTTTTCAATCTTCCCTCATAGGTCATGTTTTCTAGCCTTTCATCATTTTTGTTGCTCTTCTCTGGACTTCTCCAATTTGTCCTAATCTTTCCTGAAATGCAGTGCCCAGAACTGGACACAATACTCCAGTTGAGGCCTAGTCAGTGGAAAGTAGAGTGGAAGAATTATTTCTCGTGTCTTGCTTACAACACTCCTGCTAATACATCCAAGAATGATATTCACTTGTTTTGCAACAATGTTGAACTGTTGACTCCTATTTAGCTTGTGATCCACTATGATCTCCAGATCCCTTTCCACAGTACTCCTTCCTAGGCAGTCATTTACCATTTAGTATGTTACTACAAGCATAACAACATTTGCAGACTACCGTTGTTGTGATGCACAGTGAAAGTACCATAGACCTGGCTGTTACAATACATGCTCTGGACTTGATCCAAACCTCACTGAAATCACTGGAAAGATTCCCATCAACTTCAATGGGTAATGGATCAGCCCTAGTTGCTGCTGATGGTGAATGTGAAAAAGAAGCCAACACAAGGCAATGAGAACACATCACCCTGGTCCTTTTCACACTGCATGAGTTTCTGGAACCTGAGAATTCAGAAACAGACCCTCTTTCTCTGTGATTTCCTCTATATGACAGCTGCATTCCCCAGACACTGTCCTGAGGTACAATTTGCATGTCATGGGGAATCAAGCCTTCTTGGCACTGGGTTTGGAACTTCCTTCCACAAGATGTTAGCGTGGTCATGGGTCTTATACCTCCTGAACCAAATGTGCATTTGCTGACATCCACCAACTCCCTGGAAGATAAGGATGAGGGCTTGGCCTTTTGGTAACTTTGGCAGTGCTCACATTCTATGGCTATGAGCATGTTATACCTTCAAATACACAGTCTGGATAGTAGCTAGAGCTGGTGGGGAAAATCCTAGAAAAATGTTGTGTGCTGTGTTCCTGTAGCCACGTTGTTCCCAAGGTATTAGAGAGACGAGATGGGTTAGGTGATATCTTTTATTGTAGCAACTTCTATTGGTGAGAGAGAGAAGCTTTTGAGATTACATAGAGCTTTTCAGGTCTGGGAAATGGACTCAGAGTGTCACATCTAAATACAATGACTCTAACAGAAACTCTACACCCTCAACCACATGAACCCACCCTGGGACCTTCTACATGCTTCCCAAGATACACAAACAAGGGAACCCAGACAGACTCACCATATCTGTCCATAGCGATCTTACTGAAGCAATATCAGGACTCATAGAAACCATCCTTAAACCACTCACCACACACAGAGCCAGCTTCCTCCAGGACACAACCTACTTTCTCCATAAACACCACAACATTAACAACCTTCTTCAGAACGCCATCCTTGCCACCGTGGGTGTCACCTCCCTACACACCAACATCCCTCACAATGACAGCACTGCTGCCTGCCTCAACTATCTCCAAGACAGTAGACAACCCTCAGCTCTCCATCCCAAACACATCACCAAACTCATCCTTTTCATCTTCACCCATAACAATTTTACATTCAACAACAAACACTTTGTCCAAACCATGGGAATAGCCCTGGGTATTAGGATGGCTTCCCAGTATGTCAACCTCTTCTTAGGCCACCTCAAGAAAGAATTTATAGATAAATGCACCATGAAAACAATGATACCTGAGATACATCAATGATATTTTTATCTTCCCCCCCAACCATCATCCATTCATTAAACTCTCTCTGGAACACTCCCACACTAGCATCAACTTCCTGGACACCACAATTAACTTCAGTAATGGAACGCTACAGACAACTGTATACAGGAAACCTCCGGATCACCACACCAATCTTGCAGATTCAGTAATCACCCAAATACACTATGAAATCTGTTATCTACAGCCAGGCACTCAGATACCACAGAATATTTTCTGAGGAGAAAGTCCTGGATGTACACCTTAACCCACTTAAAACTGCCTTTACCAAACAAGGACACTCAACCAGAGAACGATATCATGGAACACGCTACCCAAAAGAACCTGTTTCAGTCTGGAAATTAACCCCTCTCTGACTGCACACCCTGAGTTATCACCTCCCACCCCACACTGGAACCCCTGTGGGATATCATTACTCAGTCATAATGCATATTCAATGGGGACCATATCATGAAAGAAATCTTTCCTGGATCTTCAACCTCCCAATCTCTCTCCAAGCTCATTATCAGAAGCAAGCTCCCCACAGACTAGGACACACTAACTCAAAGCAGCACCAGGCCCTGCCAGAACAACAGATGCAAAACCTGTAAACATATCTCCACTGCTATAATGATCAACACCTTGCCCCAACACACTTTTCACGATCCCAGGGTCCTACACATGCCCATCATAACATGTGGTAACCTCATCTAGTGCACTAAATACCCCAACAATAGCTATGTGGGTGAAACCAGACAATCACCACACTTCCATGAACTCACAAGGAAAATGATAAAAGACAAAAACACCCTGTCACCTGTGGGTGAACACTTCTCACAAAGCAATCAGTCTAGATCTGACCTTTCTGGCCTCATTCTCAAAGGAAACCTGCACAACACCTCCAAAAGATGAGCCTGGGAGCTTCAATTCATAACCTTGCTAGATACTAAAACTCATAGACTGAACAGAGATACTGGATTTATGGTTTATTACAACAATCTGTAACCCACTAACCACCCCACCCCAGATGCATTTTCTTTCTCCCTCTCTTCCTTTCCCCCCTGTGACCAGGTGTGCCAGACCCTTTGAGGTCCCATGCTGGAGGCCTTCCAGTCCTGCCACACCCTGCCCTGGGAAAAGGAGCAGTGAAGGTGGGTCCTCCAGGCCTGCCTAGAAAGGCTGCAGGGAAGCAGCCTATCAGGGCACAGCAGGTTCACTTTAAAGGCACTGCAGGGGTTGAGCAGGTTAGTTGCTGGCTGGGACTAGAAGGGTGAGGAAGGAGTGTGAGACTCTCCAGGAGAGGAGGCCTGGGTGAGACTCTCCTCAAGCAGGGAGCAGACAGAGAACCCTGTAGGATGGGTGAGGAGGGAAGCAACCCAGGGAATAGCAGCAGCAATGGAGTTAAAGGAAGCAGCAGGGGGCTGCTATTTGTAGGATCCCTGGGTCAGAACCTGGAGTAGAGGGCATGCCCAGGTCCCCCCTACCAGCCATTGGCAGGGTGGCCAAAGTCCCAGGAAAGGGACAAGTTTAATTTAGAAGCCCAGGGCTAGGGCTGGAGTTTAAAGGGCTCAGGGATGGGGCTGAAGACCCTAGAGAGCGTCAATCGTTCACTGAACTTTGTTACCCTCTCCCCTGGAAGGGGACTAAAGTGAAGGAGTGACTCAGGTGGAGAGCTGGGGACATCAGAGCCACTAAAGGTCCTGGGGACACTGCTCCATTCCAGGGCAGGGATGGACTTAAAGCTGGCCCAGAAGAGGCTGAGAACTGAGCCCAGAGACAGGGCTGCAGGTGCCAACCAGGGTGTAGTGATAGGCCCTGTTGGACTTTTTTTTTTAACTGTTTGTTCATGCATAGAGACTGTGTGTGACTTGACTGGAGGGCTGGGTCACTGAACACCTGCCTGACGAGGGCAAGAGTTGGCAGGGGGCACCAGGAAAGGAAAAGAGTGCAGGATTGCACTCAGCCAACGGGAGGTGCTCATGAGACATGAGTGTGCCCCCTCTGACTGAAAGGTGGTAATGGGCCACTTCACCTTGAATGCTTCCTTGAAATACATGTTAGCAGCTTATGCTAAAGAAACTGTTCCATCTTCTGACACTCTGGGTATGTTTACACAGCAAAGAAAAGCCTGTGCTGTATCCCATTTCCTGGGCCCTCCCACCTCGCAGAGTCCTACAGCCCAGGCTCCAGCGCAGACTTCTACACTGCAATTAAATAACCCGAGCCCTGCTCCCCCGAGTCAGCTGGTACGGGCCAGCTGAGGGTTTTTCTTTGCTGTGCAGGCATACCCTTTGAGTACCTTTCCCAGACCCGAAGAACAGCTCTGTGTGGCACAGAAGCGTGTCTCTCTCACTAATGGAAGTTTGTTGACCAGAAGTTCTTACCTCACCCACCTTCTTATTCAAAAAATTGTTGATATTTTAGAGTTTTAAAAAAATATTCACTACTCTCCAGTAGACACGTAGTCTGCCAGGAGCCAGCCTGAAGTCATCCTGTGGGTTTCTTCTCTACATCTCAGAAGAATAATTGCCACATTGAAACTGATCTTAACCAGCCATTTCTTCATTGCTATAAATCTGCTCCAAAACAACCACACGTTCCTTGTTATGTTTCAACAGCAAAAGTAACAACCTCATTGTTGTCATCTCCATAGTGGTCTTGTTTCCTTGTGCTCCCCATCCCTCTGTATCCTCCTCTTTTAGATTAATAATAATAATTCTAGGGGCTGGAGCTCTGCTGTGATCCACAGATGAAACACAGCAGCACTGGCCATCACTCCCCTCTTTCCTGCCAATATAGCTCCTCGCTTACTTGGAAAGAAACTGCATAAAGGAGGATGTGGAATTTGGTCTCCATAGTCCACTCAAGTCTCATCATTATATGGCCTATTCCTCCAGTTATGGTGGTGTTTTTTTGGTGTGCCGTAGACCCTAGGCCAGTGGTCCCCAAACTTTTGAGGGTCATGCTGTGATGGTGCCCCCCTGTAAGGCTTTATAGAAATATGCTTGTGAATGTATATATGACATAACTATAATGTTTTATGCTACATATGCCGTGTAACACATCTCTGTAAAGGTTATGATCTACTGAATCTAATCCTACTTGTATGCATGTATCATTTTTATATTTGAAGTTATTAATATTGGCTGTGTACTGGCTTGATTTTTAAGCAGCCTTTGTAAAGCATTTTGTCAGCTTCTTGAGAAAGGAATGTTCAAATTAAGTGTCCAATCAAGAAGCACTTAAGGGACAATGAATCTTGGAAGGCTCCAATCCACATAAGTCTACATGAGGATGTTGAGGTAACACGTAAGCAGTGGCTGCTGCCTGTAAAAACTGAGTGATGCATGGACATGTGACCCCAAAACTCCATCTTGGAGCTGGACTTTGCATAAGAGAGAGGAGGGGGTCTCCACCCAAAAGAGTCTATTTAAGCCTGTGGGAGACCTCTCCATTTTGTCTTCAGCTGGCTAAAGAGAGACCCTCTCCACCCCCAAGGATACCTGAAAGAAACTGGAACAAAGGGCAGTAATTACAGGATATGTGAGTGATTGCTGGACCCAGATTAGAAGGAGACTAGTTTGTAAAAGGAAGCTTACTGGAATCCCTCTAAGGGTGAGGTTTTTATCTGTACTCAGTTTTTCTTACTGTATTAGACTTGCATGTTTTATTTTACTTGATAATTCACTTTGTTCTGTCCGCTATTACTTGGAACCACTTAAATCCTACTTTTGGTATTTAATAAACTCACTTTTTACTTATTAATTAACCCAGAGTATGTATTAATACTTTGGGGGTGGGGAGGGCAAACAGCTGTGCATCAATCAGTGTTATAGAAGGTGAACAATTTATGAGTTTACCCTGTATAAGCTTTATACAGAGTAAAACAGATTTATTTGGGGTTTAGACCCCATTGGGAGTTGGGCATCTGAGTGTTAAAGACAGGAACACTTCTGTAAGCTGCTTTCAATTAAGTCTGCAGCTTTGGGGCATGTGGCTCAGACCCTGGGTCTGTGTTGGACCAGATGGGCGTGTCTGGCTCAGCAAGACAGGGTGCTGGAGTCCTGAGCTGGCAGGGAAAACGGGCAGAAGTAATCTTGGCACAGCAGTTGACAGTTCCCAAGGGGATTTCTATGATCCAATCTGTCACACATGCCCCTTCATTACTGTCCATGCCCCCCACTTCCTGGAGCTGGGGCTCAGAGTGTGGCTGCAGCTCAGGGATGGGGGGGAGTGGGGAGCAGAGTGACACAGGCAGGGGTAAGGGTGCCAAGGCTGGGACCACACCTGGGGCTGGATCTCGGGCTGGGAGCAGGCCAAGGATTAAGCTGCAGCCATGGGCTTAGGCTGTGGGCAGGGACAGGAGCAGAACTGCAGCCGGGCTGTGGTGGAGTGCAACTCTGCTCCTACCCCTACCCCTACCCCTACCCCTAGCCGGGAACAGAACCATGGCCAGCAGCTGAGGCTTTGGGCTGGTGTGGGGCCAGGAGTGGAGCCGCACCAAGGCTGGGGTGTGGGGCAGGGAGCCAGGGATGCAGCTGGGGGTGGGGAGGGGATGGATGGTGTTTCCTCCCCACCTCCCATGAGGGTTGGCCCAGCCCTGCTGCACTCCCCTAGCATTCCTCTGAGCCCCCTGAGGGGCACACTCCACACTTTGGAGACCTCTGTCCTAGGCAATAAACTAATAAAATGGGAGATATTTCACAGGCAGGGGTGGCTCCAGGCACTAGCATGCCAAGCAAGCCATGGGGGGCACTCTGCCAGTCACCAGGAGGGCGGCAGGCAGGTTGCCTGCGGCAGCATGGTCCTGTGGCTTTGGCAGACCTCCTGCAGGCATGCCACCGAAGCTGCGGGACCGGGGACCTTCCACAGGCAAGCAGCTGAAAGCAACCTGCCTGCCCTAGTTGGGGCGGCAAAATACCTAGAGCCGCCCCTGTTCACAGGGGCCATATACCATAGCTGGTCAGCTTTCCTTAACTAAAATCAAACAAGATGGAAATGTGGAATCAGTTACCAGCTGCATCCACTACCTTGGCAGTAGAAAGCACAGAATATGCTTCAGCTGATCATTACGTGGAATAACATTGCTCTGGGAGGGAGGGGGAGGCTTATATACAGCCAAAGCTCCTACAAAAGCCAGTGCTGAGCAAATGAAACAGCTGTCAAACTGTTCTCTCATAGAAGAGTATCATATCTTGTTCCCTGGGGCAGCAGGATCTTGCCAAGGCCTGCGGTGCTGTTCCAGGTCACGCCTCTTGTTGGTGATGAAGACCAGAGAACTTGCAGATATCCAAGGCCATGTGAGCTTCACAGACTTTTTTCAAACCAAAGCTACACCCCCAACCTCCTTCAGTGGTGTGTGCCCCCTTGGCCTCCTATGAGAATGGTACGTGTGTCCTCACCTTTCTGGGTAAACAGAGGGGCCTGGCTGTGAGGGGAGGAGAGAAGAGGACCCTGGCCTAAAGAAGGAGCATGTTGGGTCTGGGCTGAGGCCAAGGCTAAAAGAGGAGCATGATGAGCCTGGGCTCCACACCTGAAGATAGAAGAGACTCTCCATACAGTGTAATAGGGGAAGGCCCTCACTTTGCCTCTGCCTATGATTTGGGCTCCTTGAGCCAGGATCACTTCTCCCATGCCTAGGAGGAAGGGGGGTTGGGCTTTCTGGATGAGGATCTCCTCTCATTCCAAACTAGAGATGGGCAGATACTGGGAGATGGGGAGAAAACCCCTGAGAACATTTGTTCCACTAAAAACCTGGAATTTTCCCATGGACATTCATACCAGCGATATTTTGTTTGCTGATAAAGAAAGGAGACTCGTGCAAATGCAATTCTCTGAGAAATGGGAAAGAAATTAAGAGCAAATTATCAAAGTAACAGTTGCAGCAAAAAGTTTATAGGAAAATGTTTTGGCCTAGGGCCTGATCTAGTGATGTGCCTGGATCCTTAAACATGTGATTGGCCACTCCTGGCTCCCAAAACTTCTGTTCAAACCACTCCTAGTCCAGGCTTCCAAGCAAGTTGTTGGAAAGCAAGAGTGGCAAGTTTGCTGCAGTTAGATATGGAGCATATTGGGGAACAATGTTATAGCGTTTTATTGCGTCCCAAATCAGCATATTAATATGAGAGAAGCGGCACCAACCCACAACAGCAAAGAACTTCTGAGTCGAGGGTGCTCCACCTTGTTGCTCCTGGCATTGTACAACATGTGTAATTTCTCCATACTCCACTGGATGCAGGGGGTTGGAACAAATGGGCCAGGCCATGCCAACATTGCTAACATTCAATAGGCTGTCACTGAAACAGAGCAATTGTCTTTAATCAAAATCCTAAATGACTTGTGAGTCCTGCCCAAATGCAGCTTGAGCCTTTTATTGTTGACTTTATTCTGTCTCAATGAGCATTATTTGGTCAACTCAGCTCTTGCATTGAAATCAATGGAAAGACTCCTGTTGATGTCGGGGGAGTTGAATAGGGTTCCTAATACATCTCCCAGCCCCACCAGTGCAGAATTCTCCCTCAGCATATTCTCCAGGACTTCTGCTAGTGTTGTCTAAAATGTACCGAAACTGGTTTGTGGCACTTATCCAGAGCAGTTCTTTATAATGCTGGGGAAGATCATCCCAGTCATCCAGGGGCTTCGTCCATGTTGATGACAATACCATAATGCTTCCTGGGTTTTTCATCAGAAATCTCAACACACTTTACAAGGGGGACAAGTATCATTATCCCCATTTTGCTAATGAGGAAACTGAGGCACAGAGAGCAGAAATGATGTGCTCAAGGTCACATGGAGTCAGTGGCAGAGACTGCTCTAGAACCCAGCTCTTACAACTCCTAGTTCTGTGATTTAACCACTATATGCTGCCACTCCTCCTGTTGCTGTTTTCCCAGTGCTCTGAGACCCTGTGATAATGAACCACCCCATGGGCTTCCTAATGCCTCTGCCATTGCAATCACAGTAATGTCATGTTAGTGGAACAATGCCAGGTGCTAGCAGAAATAACATGCTTTTATCTATAATTTCTTAGCATTGCTTCCCTCTGCACTCTGGAACCCAAGTTAGTTCAAGTCACCCTCTACTTCAGAAGTAATATCTTGTACAGAGCACTGTGGGTGAAACACTCACAAGTCAGGAAACACCAAAGCTGATATTGCATGCATGGCCTTCTCATACAGTTTTAGACCTGCTGTCCGCCTTAACGCTGCCCTCTTGTGCACATGCATTAAGATATAGGGCCAGATTTTCTGGCCCACTAAGTTCCCTATGCGCTGCTCCAGGGGCATAAAGTGGATGCAGACTGGTCAGTGGAGGATTCCCACCTCCTGTGCCAGTTGTCCTGTGCACCCACAGCACAAGGGAAAGGAGGGGACATGGCAAGAGCACACTGGGTGTGGGTTGGGAGGGGCACGGTGAGCTATGCTATGCCCAATCCACCGCTGACATAAGATCATGGGGGGTCCCTACTCTTATACAGCTGTCACTAAGCAGCTGTAACTTACAGCAGAGCTGGGTGGCATAGGATTAGGTAGCTGCAGTCATTGGTATTTCTCATATGACTTCTCAAACCTACTAAGTTCCAATATTCCTTTGGCTGGATGGACTTTCTTTAAAATCTGTTTCTTTACTAAGTGAGAATGTGTGTACAGACTTGTATGCTCCTGGCCTCAAAACTACCTCTATAGTTTGAAATGGACAAGTACAACTAAATAAGCAGATGTAAAAATGTATCACTGTTTCCAGGTGCAGTTGCATTATACTGTGATGGTGTATTTAGAGTTGCATGGATGAACAAAGCACCAGTGTTGTAATTATTGCCTGAAATGATGCTGTAATTTGATTCTAAAGCCTGGTCAGCACCAGCCTATTTTTCACTATTGCTATATACGTTGTTACATTTCATCACTAGTATATTGTCTACATGGGGTATTTTTCATAAAGACTTTCATGGAGTTTGTTTGGTTTTGAACTTTGTACCAAACCAGATTATACCATGAGATGCTACACATGTATTTAAGGCTGTAGAAAAAAATGAGATAGCATCTTTTTCCCATAGGTTGGACTTAAAGGTGTGGGCTCGCTCCTGCTTTCTAATACACAACACATATCCTGGCAAATCTGTTTTGCTTGTGTGCACTTGTACAGAGGACCTGGTTTTCACAGGATATGAGAATAGTGTTCAAAGGACTCTTTGTTGCTTTGTTTCAACCATTCTTCCAATACATCCTTGCATGTACTGAAGGAAACATCAAACGAGGGAGATACCACAAAGTATCTATTTATCTATCTGGTTTGTACAATGCCTGCCAACATGGTATCTAAGCCAGGGATTCTCAACCTTTTTCTTTCTGAGGCCCCCCCAATGTGCTATAAAAACTACATGACCTACTTATGTCACAATAACTGGTTTTCTGCATATAAAATCGGTCTGGTGTTAGGTGGTAGCAAGCAGGGCAATTGCCACCGGGCCCCCTGCAAAGCTACATTGCTCAGGTTTCACTTGCAGCCCTGGGTGGCAGGTTCTCAGGGCTCCGGACTTCAGCCCCATGCAGTTGGGGTTTGGCTTTCCGACCTGGGTCACAGCAAGTCTAATGCTGGCCCTGCTTGGTGGCCCCCCTGAAACCTGCTCTTGGCCCCCCAGTGGGCTCCAGACCCCTGGAGGAGAACCACTGATCTAAGCGACTCCCAAGTAAATTAGGTTTTCATACCTAGGTCCTTAGTGAACTTCATGGATTCTTCTACATGACTGTTTATTGACTGCTTACAAGGAAAAAAGCTTGATGCTTGTGTCTTTATTTAACCCCAAATTTCATCACAGATGATGTTACCATAAATGATCTTTGATTAAATCTCAGTCACAAATCTGTATGTAACAAGAGAAGTCACAGCAGAGCATGTGTGAAAAGGGGGACACAAGCCTGTTATTCCTGAAACCAAACTGATTCGCTGCTTTTCTCTAAAGGAGTGGTGCTGGGTCTGCTCAACTTGCAAGAGAGCTGCTGAATGAGAAGACCACTTCAAAGCAGTCTTAACCAACTCCAGCAAAGACATTACAGGGTTCCTGAGGATCGCTTTTCCACACCACGCGCATAGAACAGCTCTTCTTATGGAACAGGGCAATGCAGTTCTCTCGGTCATAGTTGGTGGGTCTGAAAACGCTGTCAGTGAGGAAGACGAAGATGAGATCAGGACGCGAGATATAGGTCAGGAAAAAAAATCGTATTTACTGGGCCAAATTCATCCCTGGTACAATTCCAGTGACTTCAGGGATGAATTTAGCCCATAGTACTTGCTGGTGGTATTGACTGTTGCTATGGCAACACAGAGCTCTGATCTCCAGTCTTAGCAGGTAAGTGAAAAAATGAACTGATTTCCTTTCAATATTTTTTCACTCAAATGTAATTCTCTGTAGTAGCTTTGCTAGGAATTAAACCTATAGCACCACATTCACCTCGGACCTGGTGCAAGGCCAGTGTGGAAACAGCTTCTGCCTGCCCTGTTCAGAGATTGCCAGGGAATGATTCAGCTCTGAGGTCTTTGAGCCACCTCAGGGACAGGGAGCTGCCAGCACATAAGAACTGTCCCGGCATGCCCCCTCCTGCCCTTGCTAACCCCCTGTCCTCTCCAGTGGGTGGAAGGTTGGGGGAATTATCTCTGAGGGGGTCCTCACCTACAGCTAGGGAGGAAATGGTTTTCCCATCCAGTGACTATTTTCCAGAGTTCTAAATTTTTCCTGTGTTGAATCAGGACAAAAAAATCAAAATCTCAAAAATATTTGTGCACCAAATCCCCCATTTTTTTTCCATTTTGGGTCAATCAAAACATTTTGTTTCAATCATTTTGAAACGTCTTGTTTTGATGCCAATCTTTTTGTCTTTTCAGTCTTGTTAGCTTACATTTTTAAAGATGATTTGAACTGGGCAACTGGAGTATTTTGTTTCTAAATGGCAAAGAGCAACGTTTCAAGAGTTTGGAAACTTTTATTCTCGACCTTGTTTTGAGTTGAAAAATTTGTCAAACTCAACCTTGTTTTGCAAGCAGTTTTGGTTGCACTAAATCGGCATTTTTCATTTCATTTTTCAAAACAATTTGTTGAAAAATTCTCAACCAGCTGTGACCTTGGTCAGTATTCCAACCATGAGCCCCCTCAAGGGTTTTTTTCCCACTCACAGGACCTCTGATAGCATCATGAGCCCAGGACATAATCATGATTTAAATTTTGGAGGGTAGGGACTCACAATGGGATCAAGCACATAGGTTCTCAACCTAGGGGCCATAACCACCCTGCCCTTCCTATATTGTGGGGCACAAAGTCTCGGCTACATACTGGCTAGATAGGAAGGTGGTCTGGGTATACGGAAAAGACTGAGAAGAACTGATCTAGAACAATTAGGGGCCTGAGAGATGCAAACAGACAGAACCTTGTGCAGTGCCCCATAGACTGCAACGGGCTGCCCTTTATTGCATGGTTAGGGCTCCAGAACTGGAGTGATGAGTCATGCATCTCCAGAAATAAGAAAAGCTGCCATTGAGAGGGAGGGCGAAAAATCCGGGGAAAGGGGCTCCAAGTTCCTGCCAGTGGCAAAGTCAAGAGGAGGATTAGGAGGAGTAATAGGGAAAAGCTCTGAGCTGTGTGTTTGCAAGTTTGTGGCTGTTTTTTTCAAAGCAGCCTAGATAAAAAGAAGATTGTTCTGCTCTGTCAGGGGTAGAGCTGGATGAAAACCCAGAGAGAGGATTTTGCTCCAATTTTGTTGAAATGTCAATGCAAATTTTCACTGAAATTTCCAAATTTGGAAAATTTCAACCCACCCTTATGCTTGGTACAAAAGTAGCCCTAATCTGCTTGGACTTACAGGCTGCAACAGATCATTGCTCGTGGCTGACATTCGCATCTGAAACAGTCCTTGGTCTTCCACACTACACCGAAGTGATACAGCTTTCTTTTTTCAACACAGCCTGGATACACACAACAAAAACAATGCTCGGTAGATCAATGGTGACATTTAGAGGTAAAATACAACATTTGGGTTGGGTGCTGTCAGTTAAAGCTCTGACTGCTTGGGTGGAATTACGCCAGGGAGGAATATGGGCTGTGTTCTGTGATGGGATGCAATGCCGTTGCTCCTGCTGGGGCTAGGATGCGGACTAGCAGGGTGAAATGTTATCTGCTGCACACCCATCTTTAACAGAGAAATGCTATTCAAAACAAGTTGTGAGGCTGAGAAATGCTTTAGTTTATGGCTAGTACTACTTTGAGCATCGTTCTGCTACTATTGATACTCACCTCATAGGGCTAGATGGTGACTTGGATTGCACATCTCAACTGTGCTGCACAGTCCTAGGAATATAGGAATAAGCAGACCTGGCCACATACCCCTGTGCCCTCCAAGCTGGGTGGAGGGATGGACAGATTATTGGCTCTGGGGTGTCATAATTTACTGCTGTAAGCCAGAATCAAATCATTATCTCCCTCCCCTTCCCAGAGCAAAGGAGAAGCAAGGTGGGAATTGGCCTTGGAGGGGTTTCTCCAAGTCACAGCACCTCCCATGGCCACTGTGGGATTAGTGCAGATTATGCATCCACCCTTGCTCAGAGCTGTGCCCCAAAGCACAATCTAGCCCATAGTGATTTTCAAGTTCTCAAAGCACTTTAAAGACTTTGGATGAGATACTGGCCACATTGCAGTCAATGGGAGTTTTGCTATTGACTTGAGTAAGGCTAGGATTTTACCCACTGGGTAACAGTGAAAAAGCACCTATGTGTGGTAGGCACATAGGTTCAGATGCTTAAAGGTATTTAGGCACCTCTCATCAATGGAAGTTTGGTGCCTACGTATTTTGAGAATCTGGGTCTTAAGTCCCACGGCAACTTAATGGGACTTGGACACCTAAGACACTTCAATGTTTTGAAAATCTAATGAATCCTTACAGCAACCCTTGGAAGTAGGTAATACCATGCCCATTTTACAGATGGGTAAACTGAGGCACAGAGCAGTTAAGACTCACTCAAGCTATCGCAGCAAGTCAGTAGCAGAGCTAGGAGTAGAAATCAGGTCTCCTGCCACCTAGCCCCCCCTTGCTTTAACTACTAGGCCATCCCCCCTCCTGACACAATAAAGCAGGCAAGTAGTTCTTCCATTCTGGTTTCCATGTTTGACAATGAGTAGTAATAGAAACAGTGAGGCCAGGACAGAGAGGTGCCAGCTTTTTAGCATCGCTTCCTCTTTCTCCTATGTGATATTCTATTTGTTTAGGCAATAATCTCATATCCAAGTCCATAGGGAACTCTGCCGTGCCATTCAGTTTGGGAGTATGTAGGTAGCTAGCTGTCTGGCTGGAGACACTCTTATATGACATAGCATCTAACTGCCTATGTATCTTCATCACACTGCAACTGACAGCACAATCCCCAGATTTCTAAGCAAGTGCTCCTTTCATCCAGTAAATGGAATTCCTGTGCATGCATGGAGAATTTGCCATTCTTACCGTATTTGTTTGGGGGTCTCATGTAACACTGGGCAGTGCACAGGGACCCCAAGGTGAGAAGGATGAGGAAGAGGAACAGCAGGAACTTCTGGAAGAGAAAGGGAAACTCACTGCAAACTTGGCTGGTTTTTCACTGGTAACGTTGATCAGTTCATTCACACAGATTTAAGGAGGACAAATCTCACTATTCGCAAATAAAGAGGAGAACTGCTCCCAAGCACACAGTCCGCAGTTACACAGTCAGGTACCACCAGCCACTGACTTACCATGGCGTAGGCAAGCTTCATGGGCCGCTGGCGGGTTGCTGTGAGGAGCATTGCGTATTTATAGTCCATGCAGAAACAATGGTTGCTTAAGGGTAAGCAATGAAAATGTGAGCCTCCTGCTGAGGCCAAATCATGCCAATGGCCGCTCTAACCTGTCCCAATCACTGATCAGAAGGTCTGGCTTTGAGAGGTGTCTTTGGACATGAACTTGAAGGCAAGTGTTACCCATTAACAAATACAACAGGGGCTCAATTCTGAGCTCCGTTACAGTGGTGTAAATCTGGGGTAATGCCAATAGCTACAACAGAATTACTCTGCAGTGACCCTGGTGTAACCGACAGAACCTGTTCCTGACAGCTATGCTCCCAGCCCTGGCCAGCCAACAAGAAACAGAGGGGGGAAAGGTGCTTTATTATTGTTCTGTTGACCTGTCACAGTGAGAGCTCCACCGACCAGCATAGGGAACAGGGCATTCACATGGTGCAGTGGCGTGGAGAGACCTCTTTTCTATGATGGATTTATTGATTACACCTCTCAGGTCTTTTATATATGGTGCTTCAGTAGGGTTGTCTCTGACAGGCCAGCCACCGCCAGGGCCAGGAAAGGTGGCACCTGGTACTGCTAGGTCACTGATTCAAAGCCAGGCTGGGTTGAGAGTGGCTGACAATTGTTACCAGCTGATGGCTATGAGATGAGCCAGTGAGTCTCAGTTTAGCCCCTCATAGACAGGGGACTACCTCAGTAGAAACAACTGTCACAATAAGGGTGACCACCCATCCCTAAATGGGTGGGACAGTCACAAAATGTACATTTCAAGTCCCAGTCCCCAGCTGACGGACTCCAGAACACCATTTGTCTTGGATTCCCTCTCGTGCTGCTCCGCACCTACCTGAGGCTCAGGGGTGGCACCAGCCTCTTCCCAGTGGGGGGAGGGTGCTGAGGTGGGCTTTACCCCCCCCCTTGCCATGAGGTTCTGCCCCCTACTCCTCCTCTCCCCCCCAAAGCCCTGCCCCTGGCCAGGCCAGAAGCCAGACCTGAGCAGTAGGAGCCACCCAGCGAGCCCAGGCTGCTGTGGGGAGCCCCAGAGTCCCAGACCCTCCACCTGCCTCGGACAGTGCACCCTGTGGGGCAGAGACACAGGCCCAGGGCTGCTCTTGGGCATTTCAGTACCCCACCCAGGGCAGGTGGAGGGTCCAGAGATTTCGACAGCAGCCTGATGTCCTTGGGCAACTCTTACCATGGCCCAGTTCTGACTTGCAGCCTGGACAGGTGGCGAGGCCTCAGGGAAGAGGAGGAGCAGGGGCTGTGGCCACAGAGGGGGCAGAGCTCCTGCATGTGCCCTATTTTGCATTTTGAAAAGGTGCTCACCTTAGTCACAATGGGCTCTCTTCCTGCCAATCACAGCAGAGAGATGGAGCCCAAATTCCTAGCTCTCTCCTATAGAGCTGGTCATTCCAGAAGAAGATACCAGTATGTTGGCAGGACTCTTGTACTGGCTGTGGGATAAAGGGAGGCCTTCACCCTGCAGCGTGAGTGCTCTGCTAGCTGCCCCTGACAGACACTCATGTTGAACATTTAACCCCAGTCATTTTTGTTTTCTCCCCTGAACTGAGGTGACCCCAGTTCCTTTTAGGCACCTCCCACTTGCATGGGAAAGCATACGGCAGCCATGCTCCAGAAGCTGTGCTGACTACTCATCACTGCCTGGTAGGGTTGCCAACTTGGTAATATTTAAAAACTGCACACTCCAGCAGGAGTGCTGAAACCTCCTCTGACCCACCAATTCCCCTCGAAGCCTCACCCTGCACTGCCTCTTCCCCTGAGGCCCTGCCCCTCATCCACTCCTCTTCCCTCCTCCCCCATCACTTGCTGCTTTTCCCCTCCCACCCCGGGTCAAAAGGGACTTGCCTGTGGGGCCTGGAGCTGCAGCTGCCTGATGAAGGTAGGAGGCGGCCCTGGCTGAGTAGGGGCTGGTGCAGGTGATGACCCAGTGCCTCCCTACCTCCCCCACCTGCAGTAACCAGACTTTGGGTGTCTGGTCAGATCCCCTCTTCCCTATGCCAGTAGATCTGATCGGATACTTGTCAGGTCCCCTTTTCAGCAGGACATTCTGGTCAAAATCCAGGCATCTGGCCATCCTAGTCTCTGGGTGGAGTTGAAGGTGTTGGTTGTAATCTAGAGAGCTCTAAATGGCCAGGCACCAGCCTGGCTGTGGGATCACTACTCTCCCCAGGCCGTACTGCCACAGCTGTGGTCAGCAGTGGTGCGTGAGCCAGATCCACCTCTTTATAAAAAAGAAGGGGCAGCTGGCAAGGTATCTGCTGGGAGGGCTCCCCAGTTCTGGAACATAGGATCATAGAATCATAGACTATCAGGGTTGGAATGGACCTCAGGAGGTCATCTAGTCCAACCCCCTGCTCAAAGCAGAACCAATCCCCACATGTTCCCCATCCCTGGGTTTGAAATAGCCTGGACTGGATGGTTTTTTGGGTGCACTGCAGAAGACACTTGTGCTAGAAGAAGGTTTGAGAGTGCCAAGGTGGTAATTCCCAGACAATGAAGGGGTGCAAAGGAGTTTTGTAGGTGGCTGGCTGACTGAGCTTCTTCTGAATTGATCATCTGAATGCTGCTGGGATAAATAATGTATTGATACTAGTGTGTCAGCCTAGAGCCTTGACTAGGCTTTTTATTCATTTTTAAATAGAAATAAAAATTCAGCACTATGTTTATGACATTATCACCTAAGGGACAACCAGGGACAGGGCCCCACTCTGCAAGGCAGTAGCACCTAGCTTTTATATGGTGCTTTGCACCTATAGCTCTCAAAGAGCTCAGTATCATTACCTTCATTTTGCACATGGGGAAACTGAGGCGCGGGGCTATGACATGACTTTCCCACAGTCACTCAGCAGGCCAGAGGCCTTGAACCCATGTCTGCTGAGTCCATAGGGCTCTAGCTAGTCCCTTCTCCAAGGACCTTGCAGGTTAAATAGGCAAGACAGGCAAAGGGAGCAGGGGGCAGAGTGATCAGCATATTAGTGCCACCATTTGGGAGCAAAGTTGGAGGGTTTGGGGGGATTTTTGTTTGTTTGCTTTGGGTTTTTAGCTTCTTTGGGTGGGGGTTAGCTCGGAGGAGATTAGCTGAAGACAAGGGAAAGGAGCAGGATAGGGGAAGTGAAGGGGCAGAGCAAGGGAGCAGGGAGGGCACTCAGCACAGGAGAGAGAGACAGCAATGGAGTCTGTGTGGCTGCCAGGGTCAGTCAGGTTGCTGGACTGGGGCTTTGGTGCAATACATTATCCCTGGTACTCAATAGCTCAAGGCAGAATGACCTGCCCTCCTCCCATCAGCCTGTGTTGCCCAGCAGGTCTGGGGGGCTTTGGTTGAAGCACCTGAGCTCATTAGAGCCCATATGACTGACAAAAGATTAGGCCAACCTGTGGTTCAGGGGAGAGGTGAAAGAACTGTGGTGGAGGTAAGATTTTAGATAAACCCAGTGCCAGGGGGCAGGTGTATATCTGCTGGTGGACCTGAAGCAGAGAGGAGGACAGAACTGTGATAGGAGCTAGTGGTGAGTGGAGCTTTTGTAAGTCTATCAAGAGGATTAAAGCAAAAAACCTCTAGTTCCTTTATGTTATTTGGCTTTTTATTCTTGCAGTATGTGGTGAGGCCACCAGCTCTTTAACATGCTGGTGGTTTGTGGCTTGTTCTCTGTGCTTGGCTTTGTTCTGAGAAATAGCTCTTCTGAAGGTCACTGTCAGTTCTTGTCTCTTTGTAGAAACTGTACAGGACAATGTCAGTTCAGCTTGGTGCAAATATTGTGGTGGTTGGTGGGTGGGTGGGCTTTCAAATCAAGCTCTCTATAGAGCCAAACACTTGGTGAAATGTCTTTACAAACTGTTCTTGAAATGTTCCATTGCAAACAGTCCTCTCTGCAGAAAAGGTTTAATTTAGTGTTTCACACCCTGATGTTGCAGCACTAAGAAATTGGTTACTTATGGACTTGATTACTTAAGTGGAGAGAAATGCAGATGGTGATCAAAAGTAATGATAGAGAGCTAAAAACTCCTTCACTGTTGGCAGCCTAAGACAATGGTGCTCACTACAACTCTGCCTGAAGTTGTCTTCCTTTAAAATATAAAATGCTTGGATAGTTTCTCTTCTGAACTGTGATCCTCTGTGTCTGGGAGCTAGTGTAAGTGGAGGTTCTTTTGACTAACTTCTCCTTTTCAGGTAGTTTCCACCTCTTTCCAAAACTTGTGCTGCTGTCAGCCACCACGGCATGGGAGTCATGCTAGGTAACAGCTGTAATTAAGAGTAACTCTTTTGACATAAAACCAGCTTTTGGCATGGTAGGCTTAAGCATGGTGTGTTAAATACCCTAGCTAGAAGAGAGTTAGTTGTACCCCATTATCATATCTGAGTACCCCAATCTTCACTGCCAATGCTCTTGTGAGGTAGGGCAAAGGCTCACTCCTCAAAGGGCCTGAGGCATTGACATCCTTTTAGGTACCTAGAAAATCACAGGAACAATACTTCAGGGTATGGCTATGCTTGCAGCTATACAGCGCTGGGAGTTACAGCTGTCTTAGTACAGCTGTGTAGGGAAAGCGCTGCAGTGTGGCTACATTTGCAGCACTATTGGGAGTGGTGCATAGGCATTCTGGGATACCTCTGGAGGCCAATTACAGCGCTTTTGGTGGCCACGCTAGCAGAGCAGCGGTGCATCCCCAGCACTGCAATTGTTATACCCCAGGCAGAGCAGGAGTACAGCCAGGGCTACAGCCAGGGAGATGCAGCGCTATATGTGCTTTGCCAGTGTGGGCGGTGAGTAAGTTGCAGCACTGTAAACCCACCACCAGCGCTGCAACTCTCCAGTGTAGCCAAGGCCAGTGATTCACCAGTCCTGAATTAGGCACCTTGGCTCCAACACAGTGACTGGCGGGGAGAGAGAAGCTTTGGACTGTGAGCCACCAAAGCAGCATGCTAGGTGGGGCACAGGCTGCCTAAAGTGGGCACTGGGGGGTACTGCTGAGAGATATGTCCTAAGTAGCTCCAGGAGAGTGGCAGAAATCTGCTCTGCAGGGGGGCATCTGAGGCAACTCGCTCTATGTAGGGAATGGGAATTCACCCTCTGGGCTTAGGTACCTCCTGCATTTCCTGTGGGAATAAATTAGGAGCCTGCCTGGCCCCACATAAAACGGCAGGAGGTGGTGGTGCTCCATTATAAAGCTTATCCCAGTGGTTAGAGCACTGACATGAGATATGGGAGACCCAGGTTCAAATCATCTCCCCCACCACCACCACCCAGCCCTCCTCAGGGAGATGTGGGAGACTTCGGTTCAGATCAGCTCAGGTGGCTGCTCTGGTCAGTGGGCCAGAGAGAAATAGTGATTCTGTATCCCAGTGGCTAGGGTGCTTGGGCAGGAGACCCAGCATCCATGCTCCACACTCTTAGTGCACACTAGCAGGTCTTCACAGACCAATTAATGGGTGACACTTCAGAAATCACACCCCCTACAGTGTCAAGTATCAGAGGGGTAGCCATGTTAGTCTGGATCTGTAAAAGCAGCAAAGAATCCTGTGGCACCTTATAGACTAACAGACGTTTTGGAGCATGAGCTTTCGTGGGTGAATACCCACTTCATCAGATGCCCTACAGTGGGCATTTGTGCCACGTGTAGACAAGCCCCTAAATACACCTCCTCAGGACTGTGTGTGTTAGCTGACACATGATCAGGAAACTAGTCAAAACGGGATGCCCTGTGGCACCAGTGTAAATACACTGCACCTTCTTCCCCTGGGGTACATGAGTGAGCTGGCAATGCACCCTTTGTAGCGCTCATTGTTAATGGAACATGGCTTGAGTTAAATGTTTGTCTCGACCAACAACTCCTTCTGACACAGCTTGCCTAGCTGCTCTCTGCTGCAAACTGGCTGTCATGTGATGGCCAAGCAACCTAAAGCTGCTTCTCCTTTTATTTGTGATATCCCCACCTGCCTGCTGCTACTCTTCTGCTTGCCGGATGTGTAGTATTGGAATGGCTCCTAACGACTCTCTCTCTAGATGAACCTTGACTTAAGTTGCCTGCTGCTTCAGTTCTAGCAAGCCTGCTAGATGAGGGTGCAAGGGAGAATAGTGGCATTTCTTCAGGTCTGGCTCTAGTTTCCCCTTACACAGCTACTGTATTTATCATTGGAGCTGGTAAACCAACTTTTAAAATAGCATAATTAAAATGCTCCTCTTTCCAGCTTAGAGCAGGAGGATTAATTCTCAAATAGGCACAAACTTTGCAAAACTTTTCACTATAAGTTCAAGGGAGGTGAAGTAGAGAGGTGGCTGGTGCTATGCATCCATCTCTTAACCAATGGAGCTTTGCACCTGATCCTCCTTAGACCCCAAACTCCCAAGATTTCAATGGCAGTTAGATTCCTAAATATCTCTTGCGGATCTGGGCCCATGACACCAGAGATGAACTCAAGCTGTAGAACTCTGATGCTGGCCTCTAAGGAAGTGTCTAGCCTTCAAGCTGGGGGTGCAGTTTCCAGCTCAAGAAGGCTACATGACTTTCTGAGCACCTTGCTATCACCTGCCTTTAGTCTGGGACCTGCTGTGGGCCAGCTCCCTGATTCCACAGGCAACACAAGCGCACCCCTCTAAGCCTATGCAGGCTGCACTGTTACTCTACAGGTTAGCGATGGGCACACCCCAGCCTCTGAATGTCCAGTCCATGGCATAGACCCTGGTGAACACTTGTAGCATATACAGATTCACTGCTTCCAAAGAAACCACTCATTGCAGCTTACCATTTCCACCTCAGATCACTACTCCACTTAACACACAGCACTGAGATATGCTTGTAGTGAAATCAAGAATGTTTATTTAGCAGAGCATGCAGATTCAAGTAAAGTATTGGAAACAAATGGCTACATATCACACAATCAGAAAGTGTTCTAGAACAACTGAATTGGTTACTTAATGATACTCTGGGTAGAGTATCGCTCACCCAAAAGCCTTGCAGTGCTTTACAGACAGGCTCGAGGGGACCCTCCTCTCATGAGATAGACATGCTGTCTGCCTCCCAGGCATAGGATTCAGTGTGTGTCTTTGCACTCCAAGATATACCAGACCAATCCTTCCTCTTCATTCATAAACACAACACATCTAGCCCTGCTGTTTATTTCTTCTTGTAGATACCATCTCATGGCCTTTGCACTCAATTCACTCCAGCTCTGTATGCAGACACCCTCGCAATGTGAAGTGTACAATACACAAATAGCCAGACATGGAGATAGGTGTCTGTTATCCCCTGTCTGGAAGAGATTTCTCCAAGGTATGTCCCCTCTGGTGACTTGCTTTAACTTCAAGACCTTAAGAATACTATTTGCAGAATAGTATTAAACTCTCTGCAAAATGTATTTTTGGATAGTAGCTACTATGATTGACAACCAGAATGCTGCTGGCTCTTGATGGAAACCTCCCATGTCCTTCTCTGGTGAATGACTATGCAGATATCTGACCCAGGGATCCCTGTAAACACAATGCACCCCCTCTGCCAACTGGTACTAATGGGTCCCTGAGTCAGAGGCATATCCATGTTCTCTCTGACCAAGCCAGTGCGCTAAAAACTGACTATACATGTGGCAGCATGGGCAGCACAAGGGGCTAGCCATGTAGAGTGTGGCTAAGCACTTATGGTGGCTAGCCCCTGCTGCAGTGGCTGAATATTATTTTTTAGCACACTAGCTTAAGCAACATGACTCAAGTATGGCACCTTGAGCTGGAAATTATACTCCAAGTATAGATGTCCCCTGACATTCTGAAGTCGTGTGTGGTTCGGCTTTGAACAGCACCTCACGTTGCTGGTCTGTAAATGCAGACTTGATCTGCTAGTTGCTTGTTACTGGACTTGGTACTCCTTGATTTCAAACCCTTAGCATGCTATTTTAGTTAACAGTAAGTACAATGGTGGGACTCTGCTCTTTGCCTAAAATACACGAATAAGATCTGACCTATAACCATTTCTGTGCTATCAGATCTAAGCAGAAGCTGGAGGAGGATGGGAGGGGAACTCTAATTCTGTAGCTGACTTTGGTCACTGACTGTCTCTGTCCATTTCTAGACCATTCATACAAGGGAGCCTAGGTCCAACACTCCATCTGTCCTGGGCCAAATGTGGGAGGTCCGACATGAAGGATAGATGAGTAACTATTCACTCAGAAAACATAAAATGCAATTGGATTTTTGCCTCTAGGATGAATATCTTTCTGTTGTCCTAGCATCGTGAGCATCTGACATAGTTTGCATAAGTGAAAGGGCACCAAATTTCTATGGAATGCGGGGGACTCTGGGACTGAAATGAGCGACGACAGAGTAATGAACAGAACATGCCTTGGAAACATCTGCCTATGAGTAAATGATTCTATTGCTTATGCCTTTATAACTATAGTGGAGTGAGTGAGTCTGGCAGCACAAGAGTGAAGCCATTCATCGGCTGTGATGGGTAGATCTCTTCCTGGCCTCAAATGATCCTTTCCAGCGACGTGATTCTGTTCTCTCATTTCAGTTGAGTCTCATCTTCAGCACACAAGGCCGTGGTGCCCCTTGACACCAGAAGATCATCGGGAGCCCCCGTAGCAACAATGGACGTCTTCTTGATGATCCGTCGCCACAAAATGACCATCTTTGCTGATGCCAAGGAGACGACTACCGTGCAGGAGCTGAAGAAGATTGTGGAGGGCATCCTGAAGACGCCTCCAGAGGAGCAGCAGCTATACAAGGATGACTGGTTGCTGGAGGATGGTGACAGGACCTTGATAGAATGTGGGTTAAGCAGTCAGACTTCCCGTCCCCAGGCGCCAGCCATGGTGGGCTTGGCCTTATTCAGAGCCAGCGAGGGCTCCTTTGAGCCATTGCACATCGACCCCTTCTCCAGCACCCCCGAGCTGCCTGATGTCTTCAAGTCTCAAGATTCTGGCAGCAGCTCCAGCGAGCAGCCTATGCAGTGAAACCAAGGTCCACTGCTCCATCCCATAGATGTAGTGCTGATCATGCACGAGTCACAGCTGTGTGCTCATTTCACTTGCAGCACTTGACAACATTATGAATTCACTAATAAAGCTTTGCTGTTAAACTTCTCTGGGGTGTCAACATCTTCTGTCTCAGTCTCTAGAGAGCCAGTTCACAATGATTGTTCACTGGGTTCCTTGCATCTTAACTTTTGTGAAGAGGTGGTGGGGTGTGTGACAGTCTATGAAGCAAACTCTTAAACCTCCTTGTCCAGCCCAATGTCCGTAGACGTGACCTCAACATTTACTTTTTCCAAGAACAGTGACATGGATAAACTACAGACAGCCAGCGTGGTCAGTTTTCCTATAGAGTCTTGTTATGTTTAGTGTCTTTTCCTAAAGCCTCAGCTTCTGGAATCATGTGACTCCTTCAGAATCTTGGCTTGCATTATTTGTCTTCTAGAACTCAAATTGTGGAGAGAAGCCTGAAAAAGGTTAACCCTGATGGCTGAAATAATAGGCAAACTACCACCTAACCTCATGATTATTTTCAAGCCAATCTCCTGACCTTCTGCAAGCTGACTCAGGACTCATGGAACACCCAGGTGGCAATACTGTGCCAGTACAATGTATGTGGCAACAAATAACTCTTCACTCTAAAAGTCTGTCCTAATTGAGATGGAGCTGTGAGACAAAACTATTCAACAGTTGAAGAGGAAGCAGCTAGCATGTTAATTAACAGGGGCTGTTAAACTTAGAGGATAGGAAAAGCAATTCACATGCACGCACCCACCCTAGAGACATAACAGGAGATGAACCTCTGAAAGATGTGCCGCTATTCTAGCTTGGTGCTGATCTTGGGGAACAAGAAAATACTAGCATTCAATGAGAGAGCTAGGGATGACAGATTGTAACGATGGCAGCAGAAGGGTCAGTACAGCTGGGGGCTCATGGTCATGAGTCATCGCATGGTGTGACAGAGTAAGAGCATCTCCTAAATGGCTTGGGTAGAACCACCTCTAGAATGACATTCTTGGTATCTCATTGGCCAAGGGAAGGAGCTCCGAGGAGATAGACAGTTCATTAGCAGGTTGGAGGGACTCACTTGTGCATCCCTAGCTCTTTACTTGGAGAAGGTATAAAGGAATGCTAGGTGGTAAGTCTACAAGCGGGGGAGGGGGAACGAAATTGTCTAAAGTTGTCTGAAAATTGGAATAAAAGTTGTCTGGAGCCTCCTTCTAATAGAAGGATCTGGGTGTAAAAGCTCTGAGGTGAGGGAGGCAAGACGTTTTTAGCTGGGGGGGGGAAAGGAGACCTAACTAGAAGCAGACTAGCTTTCTTAGAAAGTCCCTGATTGGGAGGCTGACTGAACTATGGAACTGTCTCTAAAGGAAGCGGTGACAGCCCTATGACTTGGTATATTCATGCCTAGAGGAGACAAAACACTGGAAACTACACCTCTAGGGGCCTGCATTGGAAGGGGATGGCAGAATGGAACCATACCAGCAATAGCTGTGCCCACTTGCTTTAACTAGTATAATGGGATTTCATTATTCTTTTTCATTGACTCAGGTTGTTCTGACGTGGCTCTAAAAGCAAATTCCCTGACTCCTCTAATAGCTTTGTGCTAATATTTTAATTCCTGAATTACGTGTGTGCTGAGGGGGGGAGGGGGTGGTTTTGTTTTCGTTTGTTTGAAGTAAGATGTTGCTGCTCTGCCGTCCTCCTGCTCCACTCTAAGGTCATTCTTCTGGGATAGAACAGTCATTGCAATTCCCCCTATATCTGCTTGGAGGCTTTATTAAGTACAGTAAGTAAAAGTATCTTTAAAAAAAAAAAATGCAGGCCCTGATCCTGCAAGCATTCATCCATGTCAGTCTATCTAAATGCAGATAAAACTACTCATGTGCTCAAGATTAAGCAAGCGCATGCTTACAGGAGCAGGGCCTGGATTTGCGAGTAGGGTTTGGGAAATACTACAGTAAAGAGCTAAGGTGCCATCTAGTGGCTCTGAGGCAAGTAGCTCTCAAACTACATCTGGGAGCTTCAAAAATTCAGAACAGAGGCCAGTGAGAGAGTTGCGACCTATTGCATTTGACTCATGTTTAATCCTTTCTCAGTCTCCCCATAGCCAATATGTCCTTGTTTGCTGGGATGAAGCAGTCTCATCTCTCCTATTTCCCTCATGCACTGAAAGGAGGGGTGGACCACTAGCAATAGACTCCTCTACAAAGGAGGAGGTGAGGAAGCAGGTTCACCCATCAGAAGCAAAATAGTGTCATCCAGGACTGATCTCATCATACATCAGAATTATTACAGCTTAACAACTATGCATCGCTTTGTTACAATACGATTCTCAAGGGTTTATTGTACTTAAAATTTTAAGGCATGTTGTTTTTGTCACAACAAACATGCCTCAGAAAAGAGACTTGTGGTTAAATCACCCAGCTCTCAACTTCACATCTCTGGAGAGGGTTGATTTTCCCCCTCACCTGGTAACTGCAGGATTCCACGTCAAAAACGGACTCGCATTTCTCTTGGTCATAGCCAACAGGGGTGAGAGTTCTGCCATGGAGAAGGAGAACAAACAGCAGGGTGAGAGCAGCAGAGCACCTGGATCATCAGTCTCCCCCAAAGGCTGTGGGAGAAGCCCCTCAGCTGCTGTGCTCTCTGTAGTAAGATTTCAACTCTTCTTTCTCCTCCCCTATCCCAATTCCTTTTCCCCTCCTAATTGTGCCCACATAGTGTGTGTGTGTGTGTGTTTTGGTTTTTTTACAACCAAAACTCCTCTAGCATTCGGGGTAGGGTCACTGTATGCTTTTGCAGTTTCTCTTTGATTCCCCCACCTCCTCTTCTTTGTTCTACCCTTATCTTCTGCCTCCCTCTCCCTCTCTGCATTCCAGGTGACTATCAACTTCCGCACTGGTGCAGTTCAGGGGTATGATGGGGGTGTGTGTGTATGTATAAACCTACAATGTTTGAGGAAAACATTTAACTGGAGTCAGAGCAATTAGTGCAGCAGATTGGGGCCATGCCCAATTTAGGATCAGTCCCAGCTGAGGGGAGTAGGGTGCCTGCTAAGGGAAGGACTTTAAGGCAGAAGAAGGGAGGCAAGAGAGGAAAGTAGACTGTGGGATACTCCCCCAAAAAGAGGCTCTGGCACAAGGCCTGCGGAGCCCCTGGGAAAGGATGGGAGGATATCCCCCAGATCCTTTGCTGCAGTGCTCCTTCCTAGGCAGTCATTTCCCAATTTATGTGCATGCAACTGAGTGTTCCTGCCTCAGTGGAGTACTCTGCATTTGTCCTTATTGGATTTCATCCTATTTACTTCAGATCATTTCTCCAGTTTGTCCAGATCATTCTGAATTTTAATCCTATCCTCCAACCCCTCTCAGCTTGGTATTGTCCGCAAACTTTACAAGTGTACTCCCTATGCCATTATCTGGGCTGGAACCCACAGTAGGGGCCAGGGGGAGGGGGTTTCCCCTACAGGCTACTAGGGATGGTGATGTGAAAGTGTCCTAATCTAAGTGGGTTAGGGACCAACGTGCTCTGAGTTGGGCTGAAGGCCTTGTTGGAGGTCATTGGACTGTTTTAGTTTGGGGGGGGGGGGGGGGAAAGGGGGCCCTGCTACCTCAGAAGTGGTAGAAGAGAGTATGACCTGGCTTGAGGCTGAATCACAAGAAGCAGCCCACTATTGGCATGCTGGAGTGGCTGTCAGCAAGGGGAGCCATGATGGGGCGGACTGGCTGATGAGTCATGCTTCTACTGGGAACCAGAAAAAGCTTCATTCCTAGAGAGGAAGCACTGGTGGGGAAGAGGGCCTAACATAGTAAGGGTATGTCTACACAGCAATGCAGGTATTTCTTTGAGTCTGAGCCCAGGTCAATTGACTCAGGCTTGCAGGGCTTGGGCTGCAGAGCTAAAAATAGTAGTGTAGATGCTCCCACTCAGGCTGGAGGCTGGGCTCTGAAATCTTGCCTCCTTGTCAGCTTGAGTGTAGAGCCTGGACCAGACCCAACAGGGTACTCTCTGGCTCATGGAGTTTCTGTAACTATGCACTGGAGCAGCCCGGCTTTCCCTCCATGCTGTGACTGGGGGACTACATCACAGAAGAGGGCCCCAGCTGGAGGGCTGTCTGCAACATCTCCCCTCCCATGGCACAGAGACTATCCTCTGGTTGCAGATCCTGGATGTTGACCCTGCATATGAGAAGCAGGGGGCTGTAGATGGAAATCCATGTCTGAGTTGAGATGTGGGAGTCTCACTTATGACCATCCTTCCTTAGTTAGCCAGGCCTATGCAGGATGAAGAGCCTAGGGCTTGAAGGTAGCTGAAACCCCTTGCAGGTGATCATCCCCCATGAGGGATGAACAAGCCTGGGCAAACTGTGGGATGGCATTCATTACCAGAGCGATGCGCCACATGATTATGTACGTACAGCACCTTGTGCAAAGAAGCCTGGTCCTACCAAGGCCTCTTGGAGCTATGGTAATACAAATACCAAACAATGATTCAGATCTTGTTGTGATTCTTTAAAGTGGGGACACAGCCAGAATCACACAGGACTCTGATCATATTTCAATCTGCTGGCCCATCATGGCATCTGTTTGAAGTGACTTTCCATGTTCTTCACTGGAGATGGGTCTGAGCCATAAAAGCTGGATCTGGACCCAGTTCTGGGGTTTGGACCCCTGATGTTTATGGCTGGTTCTGATCCTGGGTTTTGGCTCAGCCTTTTTTGAAGAAAGAAGCCAGTTGTGAAATTCTGATCAGGAACTTTACTTCTGAGTCTGAGCCACTCCTGCATAGTTCAGGGTTGGTTTAGCCTCTCTTCTATTCTTTGAGGGCAGAGAGGAAGAACAGTCCAGGGGCTTGGGCTAGGATCTTTGAATTTGTCTGTCTGTGCCACCATTCCCCATCTGTAAAATGGGGACAGTAATATTTTCCTACCTCACTGGGAGCAGAAGGTAGATACACTAAAGATTGTGAGATATTTAGATACTGTACTTATCTGGTCCTATTACTGTAGAATGTTAAATAAGCAGTAAAGCTGTATTCTTTGGGATTGTGTGTGCTATGAAGAGTGTTTTGTCCAAACCAAATAACCCAGTAATTTTTTTTTTTTTTTTTTTTTTTTTTTTTTGCACTCACATGTTGCAACAGGACACTACTTCTCGGGTGCAATAACAGCGTAAGCAATCCTTGGTGTACCAGTAGACACCAAAGTCATGCATCTCTCCATCCCTAAAGCAGCCTGGATAGATGAGACATAATACAACTTGTGAAAATACAGAATAAAAAATGTATATTAGTATGTATATGCTTTGAGCTCGAATTTTGTGCCAAAATCTGGATGCAGACTGGTGCATTAATAAGAATAACTTACCTGGAAATAATTTCACCCTCTGTCCTAGCCCCAACTATCTTCCTCAAAGGGCTTCCGCTGTAGGTGTTGCACACCTCTGACCACTTAGCAGCAAATAAGTTTACTAAAGTGTGACGTCACATCACATGAGCCAATGCAAGCAATGTATATTGTGGTAAACATACTAGTCCAAATTCACCCCTACTGGCACAGACCCTTATTAATTGCCTAATGGAGTCCTCAGCTAGCATAGTGGCTCCTATGCCAGCCCCTTCTGGGCCACCAGTTTCCCTGTGTCTAGGGATCCCTTGGCTGCCAGAACAGCAGTTGTAGACAACCTACACAAATTGGGGCAGCCTTCAGGCATAGCCCAGGACAAGTTGACCCCAGATCGGAGGATAGCAGAGGTGGCTAATATCTCACCTTTGCCCCTATCCATCCTGAGCAGTACCAGGAGCTCCATGGATGGACCTGAAGATCTTGGGCTTCTGCTTTGTTTCCAAGTTGGCTTTCTGTCTCCAGGAAATTGCAACATAGTGGATTAGCTCCAGTTAACATGGAAACTGTTACCGCCAGTGAACCAAAGCTAGGCTCCTGAACCAGACCCCCTGAGAGTCTAACATCCTTCATTAAACTGTAGGGGGGAGAAACCTTTCTGAATGCTTGTCCTGATGCTTCCCATTTTTCCCAGGGTGAATTTATTACCCCACACTCGTTCCATCCTATTGTTTCATGCCCGTCCTTCCCTCCCCACCTACAGTGAATGGACAGTGACTAAAATGGACAAAACCAGTCTGGCCTTGTATTCTATTGTAAGTGCCTTCTACAGTGCTGAACATGGAATAGTTGAGGGTTTGCGGTTCCTACCTTTTTTGTTGGATACTTGCTTGTCTGAGATGGGTTCATAAAAACACTGGGCACTGGACAGGGTCACTGCCATGACAAAGGTAAGAAGGAAGCTCAAGAAGTGCATCTCTATAAGAGAAAGAAGCAGCCGCAGCATCATAACTAGGCAGAAGCTAACAATGATAATTAGTAGAGTTGAGTAACTTGCAATGAATAATTTGTCTGCTTAAAATAACTTTCTGCCAACAACATATCCATGACCAGATCTTCATTTCCTCAAATGCACTTATGAAACTATCCAACAATGGGTTTGGTGATTTATTTCTTATCTCTAGGAGCTCTCTGAATTTATTCTCTATTTGATCTGCATGGGCTAGTCACGATGGGCTAGATAAGTCACTTGATCTTGTTTCTGGTCTCTGAGCCAGAAAGCATAGCAGAAGAGCAGGTTGCTGTGCACAACTGCATTGGATTTAGCTAATTACTGGAGTAGTGAATCCCTCTGTGCTGGGTAAAAGTGATCAGTCAAAATGACAAACTCTGAGTTCAGTGGGTGTAATCCTTTTATTTAAAGAACTATAGGCTCCCTTAAAAAAGGAACATGATATGTAACTTTTTTTATTCTAAGAGTTCATTGTGTGGAAAACAAAACCATGATATCGTCCTGAAACGCACTGTTCCTGAGTCCTTGTGACTCCATGTAGGGAAAAGGAACTCCTGTCTCTAGTGAGAGAAAGCTGAAGACATCTTGGGCAGTCACAGGAGCAAGATAGTTGTAAGACAGCCACTAAAACCCCATTGCTCAGAGCCAGTGTCAGCAGAGACCTCACTGATAGATACCTCCTCCTCCAACTGAGATAGAAATGGTACAAATTCAAGGTGAATTACAATCTATTTTCTAGCTGAACAGGTCCTGCTGTCTCAAAAGGTTGCCCCACGCTCTCCAAGGAGGTATAGTCATCTGCTTGGCATGCCTACCAACTTCCCTGCGAGAACTATCTTACTTTGACTCAGTGAAAGCAGGATGGAAAAGATCTTCTCTTGATCTGGAAGATCTAACAGGCCTCCTACCTGTAACTTGCCAGATTTGGCTTAAGACCAATCACAGAGGCATATAATGCATTTGGTGGCTCTTCACTGCCCAACCAACAGCCTGAGAACTAACCAGCTGACACAGGATCTGAATTGCACCCAGCTGAGCATGTTCCCTCTCCTGATCACATGCATTCTACATGTGCACACTAGTGCAAGGTGTCCCAGTCTAACTAGGCCCTTTTCTACAGCTCAGCAAAGGAAAGGTGTGTGCAGTGGAATGGACCAACACCAGGTTTGGCCAGTGGAATTCATTGCCAGGAGATGTTGTGAAGCCTAAAACTAAAAGGGGGATCAAAAAAGAACTAGATTAGTTCATGAAGGATAGCCTTTGATGGATCTATGAGTGAAGGTGGTCAGGGGTGCAACCCTATCCTCAAGGTGTCCTCAGCCTCTGACTGCCAGATGCTGGGAATGGATGAATCATTCAACAATTACCTGTTCTGTTCATTTCTTCTGAAGCACCTGGCATTGACTACTGCTGGCAGACAAGTTATTGGGATAGATGGACCATTGATCTGACCCAGTATGGCCAGTCTTGTGCTCAGGAGGAGTTAATGAGTGTCTGAGAACTCAATTTGCCTTGCCCTGCCCTGCTACACATGAGGTCTGGACCGAGGAGTTAAAAGGGATTAACTGGCTCCAGTGGGAGCTGACTGAGAAGGAGAGCAGATGATTGGCTGTCAGTGCCAAGATAGGGCAAAGTAGGAAGCGGTCCAGAGAGGCAGCGGAGCCAGGCCTCAGTGGCCTCCACAACAGTCCCTAGATGGGAACCCAGAGGAGAGGGAAGGCCTGGGTTCCTCTATGGGCCCACCAAGGAGGGTGAAGCAGATCCTCTTGGCAAGGGGCATGGTCTATTGGAAACCCCTTATAGCAGGGGTAAGGACTAATGAGTCTACTGTGGACTCAGCCTGAAACAGGCAGGCTATTGTTTGTTGGGCTATTTGAACCCAGGCAGGGTGAGATCACAGCCAAAGTGAGTCCATTTGCAAGCAGGGTGAAGCCTTAGGTGAGATGTGGCATTGCCAACAACTGCACCTTAAACAAAGAAGTGCCTGGTCACAACTGCAGGTCTGCGTGTCTGGCTCTTCCTGGAAGCGGTTTGGTTACCCAGTGGAGCTCCTTCTGATGTGCCCCAGGGTGACTAAGAGCAGATCCAAGTTCAGGGGGCTCGGATTTTGCTTTTCATTTTGCTGATGCGAATCTGGATTGGCTCTACTGAAGTCAATGTTACGGAGATGAGACTCTGGCCCAATGGAATTACACTGGTGTCAAACTAAGATCAGAAACAGACCCATTCAATGCAGTCATGGAATCCCAAGTCAGTACAAACACCATTTAAAAAGAAAACCAGGGCATTCAATGATGCTAATGCACTGTTAAGATTGAGGATGTAAATGCATAAGGGACAGGAATTTAAAGTTATGGGCACGTAAAGCCACAGTACTGCATGACAGAGCTTTATTAAGGCATAAAGGGAGGAAGGATGGTCTGATGGTGAGGGCTTTACCTTGGGATTTGGGGGACCTGAGTTGAATTTCCTGCTTCACCACAGAATGCCTGCGTGACCGTGGGCATGTCATTTATTCTTTCTGTGCCTCCATTTCCCATCTGTAAAATGGGAATAGCACATCCCTACATTGCAGGGGTGTTGTGCGGATAAATACTTTAAAGGTTGTGAGGTGCTCAGATACTATGGGAATGGTAGTACCTAAGACAGATAAAATTTCATGTCTCAGATTTTCAAATCTAAAGTTAGGCTCCTAAATTTATAGTTGGGGTCCTAAGTCAATGTTCTAATTTTTCATGAGTCCCCCTGCAGCTCCTATTGAAGTAAATGGAGTTGTTCCTATTTACTTCCAGGGTTTAATTTGGCCCAATATGCGCAAGGTGCGATACTGAATTACTGCTGGTGAAGCTGCTGTGCTTGTAGCTTTGAACTGCCTACTGTTTTAGTGTTAAATTCTCAACCTTATTGTTACAGTGATTGTGTGAAAGGTTCCATAGCAGTCAGTACTGTGGAGAAGCTGTGTCTGCTTGAAAAGTCCTACGGACCATACACTTAATAGCTGTTGCGCATAATAGATACTTAAAGCAAAGAGGCTGACTTTTGCTGGTGCATGACAGCTACATTTCCCTTGGCTTCCATTACAAATTTTCAGCACCTCTAAATTCAGGCTATAAATGAAGGGCGGTGAAAGAAGTAAACCTTAGCCTTGCTGCTGAGACTGCCAATCGTGATGGTGTCTTTCAGTTATGTAGATCCTTGTCTACTAAGAAATGGACAGAGATCACTCAACATAGAGACAAACTGCCTATCAAGTGGTGGTGATTTTCATCATACTGCCTCATCTAGGATTGAATTCAAACCAGTAACCAAGAGAGAAGATACCCTACATTTGTTAAATGTGCACACACACTTGCATTCATATTCAGGGCCAAATTCTCCCCTCACTTGTGTGTACAACTTCCACCAAAGGCAGTGAAAGTTGTACATGTATAATCAAAGGCAGACTTTGACCCTTTGTCTTCCATCAGACTTAGCTGCATTGACTCAGAGTGAATATGCCCTAGATCAATATAGGCTAATGTTACAGCAGCCAGCCTGTAATTAGCCCCCTATAGCCTTCTAGATCCTTCTTTTGAGAATCGGAGATAATTTTAGCATTCTAACATCTCCCAAAACCCCTCAAGTTACACACACAATGTATATACTGCAGTAAACTCTTTTTAAACTCAGTGGTAAGATATTAAATACACTAGCTTTCACTAATAAATCCATATTGAAACATTAAAATAAAAAGCAGCATATGCCTCCCATCATACCTTTAAAATCTGGAGTGCACACTTTGACTTCCCTCTGCAAAGTGCTTCTCTTCCAGAGAGTACACAGTTGTGTTTGGAGAGTCTATTTCAAGGACTTCCCTTCTTCCCACGCCCATCGCTCATTTTGAGCCACCTGACTCTTAATCCACACTTGTACAAAATCACTTATCTTTGGGCTAAGAGGTGTAGCAACCAGTCCCCAGGAACACCACTGTGCTCCAGGATTCAGGGACAATTTCAGGGTCTCTAGTAACAGTAGTCAGGAGGAAAACCCTTAGAGTTATTGGTTTATTTCTTTCCATGCTCTCATCCACCAAGAACGGCAGTCGCAAGTCAGAATCGAGGCAGAAAAAAGTCAGGTGGCTGTTTCATGGCTTGATACAACGTTTAATTAGATGTTAGCTCCCAAACCTAGAGTAAGAGTAGAGATGGGTCACTGTTGCCAGATTCAAATTGAGATCTGGAATCTCCCAATGTATAAAGGGTGTTTGGAGTTGGGGACTCATTGAGATAGAAAACAGCTGTGAATTTCAGATCTTGGCCTGTTTTCTGAACCATACTCACCTGCATCTTCTGGGTTTGAGTCTGGGGCTTTGGTTTATTCATCATTGCTCAACTTTCTATGCCCCTGAACTTGGGTTTTTGACTGTCACTTCCTATCACTTCACCAAAATCCAACAACCCCCAGCAATGTAAGCAGTAGAGAGGTACACCCTCTCCCACTTGCTTGCACTTCACATCATCAGCTCATT
Organism: Chelonoidis abingdonii; assembly: GCF_003597395.2. NCBI lineage: Eukaryota > Metazoa > Chordata > Testudines > Testudinidae > Chelonoidis > Chelonoidis abingdonii. The sequence continues at coordinate 11,080,014 of NC_133784.1, forward strand.
CATACCCTGTGGAGTAAGAAGAGGGTCTGAAACATAAGGCCTTATACCAGGCCTCTGAAATGAGGCCTGAACTAAAGTAGTGGTCAAAACTTTTCTGAAGTAAAGTCAAGTTATGAGCAAGAGGCAGGCCCTGATCACAGAATTTGTCAAGCACAGGGCTGATATTGCAAAAACATATATTCCTAAGAGGTGCTGGGCACAGAGTACTCAGGTAAGCACAGTCCAGAAGGGTGGTACCAGAATGTCTTGATACCAGCACATTCCCCAAAGATAACAGGAACACACTGACCCATCCTAATTACAAGGTCAGGATGACAGCATGATGGATAGAGATGTTTTGATCAAACCAACAAATACATCAGAGAGTGGTACCTAGAGATGTCAGGGGTGATATGTAACTTGTTTGTATTTGTGTATAAAGATGTATCTTAGAGGGAGTGTCTTTGGCTGGCCTCAGAGATAATGGAAGGTCCCACCATTAACTGAGCTAGTCCATTGCAATGGGCATACATGTTAGTGTACCTGTCACCACTGAGCCAGGAAATTAGGACCGTGCTTCATTAATGATAAACCTGGCCAAGTTCCTTTGATACGAACCGAGCCTGTGGATCTACTGGGCAGTTTGTTTGGGGCCTGCTGTACAAGCTATCTGACCAGAGTCAGTACAATATGCAGAAAAAACACACACAGCCAAACATCTGACTACACCCTTCTGTATCTGTAGCCATAAGGCCAGCCCACCATCAGAATATAAAACTCCTTCAGTTACGATCTGTGTGCTCAGGAAATGTTCTCTTCCACCACCCCACCCCTCCCCCAGGCACCAGCCATCAATTGATCTTGCTGCAAATACCAGAGTGTCCTGTCCTGATCCTATTGTCTAGCTTGCTATCCTATGACATGTCTCAGGTGGAAAGAATATTTTCCCTTTGATGTTTTGTCATCTGGAGCAGCTTTATGCTCTCAGCTCCTCCCATTCTGTAGTAAAGCTAAGCTTCCACTTTTTGGTTTGTGGCAATTATAAACTGGGTTGTCCTTTTAAGAATCTGAATTTTGAGTTTAAAGGGTTCCCTTTAATCAATTTCTTGGCTTTTGTGTCCATTGACACCTAAATTGACCCTCTTCCCTGGGTTCTGGAAGAAGAGTTTTGTTCATACTACCCATTGAAAAAGTCTTTCTTTGTCTCCCCCTTTAAGGCTGTACAAAGTTAAGGCAAAATTTCTGCTAGACTAAGTTTTCATCTGTCCGTTTGTTCTCTCTCGATGGATTGATGATCCTGCAGTCTTGTAAGCATACTTTGAATTCAGAATTGTTTGGTTTTCTAAGAAAAGGTTTTAATACTTTTGTCCTTATGCTATTATACTAACTTGCAAATTTATCTGTCTTCGCATCCATAGTCAGTCTGTTTGTTTGTCTGCCTGGCAAATGCTTCCGTCACCGTAGTATCTATGTGCCAAAAAAGCATAACAGTTTTTTTATTAGTTTTAACAAGGAATTTCCTTAATTTTCAATAGTTTAGTTTTTGTGTAAGAATTGCTATTACCAGCCCACCAATATACTTTACAAGTCAGTGGATGCAGAGCTGTAGGTCCAGTGGAACCTCTGAGGCATACCATATCCCGCAGCATCTCTTACCCTGTATATATTAATCAAGTACTTGCTCAATTATTGTTTTATTTAATCAATTGAGTCTTTTGTTAATTACTTTTCTGCTCTTGGACCAATGATTTTAGCACAGTTAAGGAATGTAATAACTTGGACTTTTGTGTGTTAGTCTGCCAGACTTAGAGAGACCTTTGTAAATGCTATAGATGTTTGGCGAGTTCAATAAAGTTAACCAGACACAACAAAGCACATAACTTGAACCGTCAGAGGAGTCCTGTTGACTTCAGCTGTTAATCATGGGCTTAAGTATACACTTAGTCCTTTTTTGGAGTGGAGCACTGGTGAACTTTGTAAAGTCTGTCAAAACTTGATGGAGCATTCAGAGATTCAGAATGCAGAACTTCTAAATAGATAATCCAGGCTTGCTAGAGCTAGCCCCATGCACTACATCTCAAAGACTCTTGACTGATACATGTTTGACATTTCTAGGCCTAAGCATTTTTGAGAACTGTAACTGTTTGTTCATGGTGCAGAATGTTATTGCTGCAACGTTGCTATGGCTGCTCAATTTCTAGCACTCCAATGTCAGCTGTGCTAGCAGTGCGTGCAACTGCTGATTCGATGTTGTTCGTAAAGAAAGACCACAGGCTCAGTTCAGTAGCAGAGGCACTTGGCCAGGTTTATGGTCTATGAAGCACAGTCTTAGCACCCTGGCTCTAGGGTTACAGGTAGACTAGGGAAGTGGTTCTCAGTCAGGGCAAATGTACCCCTGGGGGCATGCAGAGGTCTTTCAGGGGTTACACCAACTCATCTAGATACTTGCCTAGTTTTACAACAGGCTACTCAAAAAACACGTACGAGGTCAGTACAAACTACAATTTCATACACACAAAATGAGTCAGCATTTTTTCTGTAACAATGTACTGTGACACTTCTTTTGTATTTTTTTTGTTTGATTTTGTAAGCAGGTAGTTAAGTGAGGTGACACTTGGTGTATGCAAGACACATCAGATTCCTGAAAGGAGTACAATAGTCTGAAAAGATTGAGAAGCACCGCACTAGGGTGACCAGATATCCTGATTTTTATAGGGATAGCCCCGATATTCAGGGCTTTGCCTTATATAGGTGCCTTACCCCCCTCCTCCACCCCATCGCCATTTGCTATCTGGTCACCCTAAAGTACACTAACACATGCTTCTCAAAGCTGGGCTGCCACTTGTTCAGAGAGAGCTCCTGGCGGTCTGGGCCAGTTTGTTTACCTGCTGCATCCGCAGGTTCGGCCGATTGCAGCTCCCACTGGCCGTGGTTCACTGCTCCAAGCCAATGGGGGCTGCAGGAAGCGGCATGGGCCAAGGGATGTGCTGGTCATCACTTCCCACAGCCCCCATTGGCCTGGAACAGCGAACCGCTGCCAATGGGAGCTGCAATCGGCCGAACTTGCAGACATGGCAGGTAAACAAATCGGCCCGGACCACCAGGGGCTTTCCCTGAACAAGCGGTGGATCGGCTTTGAGAAGCACTGTAGTAACATCTGTATGCCTGCACCAATGGTACCCGCTTAGTCAGTGCACCAGGATGCTGCTCCCTCAGTGAGAGAAAAGATACCCCTCTAAAGTCTTCTCCTTTTATACATCAATACAAGCAAGTTTCATATTACATTCCATATACTTTGTTACTATCCTGTACCTGCTAGTCTGAGCAAAACATCTTCATCCCTTATCTAGTCATCCCCTCTTTATCTGTGTGTCCCTGTACCATCTCCTAGGAATGTGTTTATGCAGTTATTTGAGAGCTCTGGGTGTTCCTGTACCATCCTCTCAACTCAGAAATGTGCTTGCTTGGCTTTAGCTAATATCTGATGGATTGCTACTTTGCCAAAGCTAGGCCGCCTTTGGTTCATACTGTGACTTATGCTTCGGGCTCAAGCAAAACCTCAGTAATAACAAACAAGAATGACAAGAACTTTCATGGAGAATTACATCTATTTTTCCTAAACCTCAGAAGTGGCTTGTCTGCTTGGCCTCCAGATTTTCCCCCAAAGTACTCTGGGGGCTGCAAGCAACACGTGAAAACTTTTAAGCACAAATGACAGCGGTGAAGAATTAAGAGGAGGACCCAAAAATAGCTTGTAATGGGAAACTAGTTACAACCTTAATGATCAAGTGACTGATATTGGTAGTGACAAATTGTAATTTACTTATGCCTGTGGCTGTCTATAGTCATTACTGCAAAACAATTAGATCTATCAATGGAGCATAACTGTTCCTGAGGCATGAACAGTCTGTTAGCTCTGGGACAAGTGAGTCAGAAAAGTTCCTAATGTTCTTTTCCTTCATGATTTGGGCATGAAATGTCCTCACTGCAAAGAGATAATGTTGCCATACTCCAATCCCAGTCTGGCTGCCTCCCACAGTCTTAAGGTTTAAGGCCTGAAGAGACCATGAGGTCATCTAGTCTGATCTAATATCACAGGCCACCACCACCTACCATCTGCACACTCAACCCAATGACCAAAATTAGATGAAAATATTACACCCCACAAGAAACTACGCTAGTATGAGTCACAGGCAGAGACTAGGTGGGACTGAGGTGTACCAGTGCTTGAGGCCCCTGCAATAGCAGGGAAATAATTGAGACCATACCCAGATAATCCTGGCAAGTGACCTATGCCCTGCAGAGGAAGGAGAAATCCCCCCCAAGCTCACTGCCAATATGACCTGGACGAAAATTCCCTCCAACCCTACCTATGGTGATCAGTTAGACCTGGGACATGTAAGAAAGAACCAGCCAACCAAGCACCTGAGAGAGAGAGTGCTCAGAGCCCCAGCCCACCCTACCCTGTGTCCTATCTCTAGCTGTGGCCATCTCTGGTGCCTCAGAGGAAGTAGAACAAAAAAAAACCCCAAAATACAGTAGGGGCAAAAATCTCTTCCTGACCTCTGCATGTGACTAGCTAAAATCCTGAAGCATGAGTTTTGGAAACAAAACATTAAGGGGGGGGGGGACTTCCAGGGCTTTGGAGCCATTTTCCCCCTCAAAGCACAAGCAACCCCATCATATAATTCCACTCAGACATTTGTCCATCTCTTAAAATAAATCAAGTTCTTTACCCCCACAACTCTTATTGGGAGACTATTCCAGAACCTCACCCCTCTGCTGGTTAGTGACTTAAAACATTCCCTACATATTATCCCTTCCATGTAACCCCAGAGCTCTGCTACCCACTCTCTGGTACAATTTGAATTTTCAGTGGTAGAGCCAAGACAGAGCCATGCCCTTTGCTCGAGGATGACTGAATGCAGCTGTGGCGTCCATCGGAGTCTCATTTTATTTAGCCAGAGTTACTGCTGCTGGACGGCAAGAAAGGCTCAGGAGTTCCTGGTGTTGCTTTAGAAAACCTGACTCCCTTGAGCCAGAGTGAAATAAGAAACAAACCTTTGTTTGAAAAATCACAGCCCTGCTGGCATGGGGCATTTTTACAAAATTCCAGTTCCCTTGGCATAAAGGAAGCATGCTGAGTCTATCAGCAGCCAGCACCATAATGGTAAAAGGTGGGGTGTAGCTTGGCAGGGGTGCTCATCTATCATCACAGTGCATTTATTGCATAGGCTTATTTCTATCTGACTTGACAATTTGCAGTGCAATAAAAGTAAAATAAATCAAAAAATACTGGGGCAGCTTGGATCCGGGACTGGCTGCTTGGGCCCAGCTCTGCTAAACCCACAGGAGAACTCAAGTGATCTAATGGAATGAGCTACCCTGGGAAATAGTAGTCGCTGAGTACATCTTTAGGCTTGGGTTAATCTGTGATCTATTTACCTCTAGGCTAGGCAGGCCAAGGCCTGGGGAAACAGTAAACAGGAACTAGCATCCAAGGGTCATGACCCTAGTTAAGGGTCTCCTGGATTTTCCAGGTGTTTATAGCCCCAGCCTGTTGTGGCTGGAGGGATTTTTCCCATAGTTCTGACCTTTACCCAGCTGGGGGCTGGGCGGAGAGGACAGGCCTCTGTCAGGCCATACTGCTACTGGTCTGGGGAAAGAGATGGGCTAGTTGGGCTCAGAGGGAGTAGCTGCTGCCATGATTCTGGGACAGATGGTGGAGAAACATGATCTTTGAGGCAATGGAAGAACACCCAAAGTTTGAACAGGGGTTGGGGGCCAGGAGCTTGGAAATACATGTAGAATTAGCCTAGAGGGAGCACACCCAGAATCTGTGATGAGGATGCCTAGGTTTCATGTGGCAGTGGGGGATGCACTTGGCCTGCATGGGATAGGGAGGGACTTGGAATCTATGTGAAGGGGGCACACAGAATCTATATGGGGAAGGGAAGCAGAGCAGAACCCAGAGGATGGGGAGGGACACTTAATGTGTGTGTGGGGGGCGGGGATGATCACACCCAGAATCACCCTTGATTTCTTAGGGATAGGGACTGTGAGACTAGATGGCTAATCAGCAGGGAAAGAGGGTGGAATGGGGTGTCCATCCCACACAAGCCCTGAGCAGCTTAGTGGGGCCAGGAGGGGCAACTTAACCTTAGATGCTGCACCTTAAGGGGAACCAGGGTTTGATAAGAATTAATGGCAGGTGAAGCCCAGCTCGGCTAGAAGTGTAAAGCCAGGAAGTAAGAGCAGGAAGGGCGCTGTAGTCACTCTTTTTATAGCAGTGGTCACCAACCGGTAGATTGTGATCGACTGGTCAATCGTGGAGCTTCTGCCAGTCGATCTCAGTCTAGGGTTGCCAATCCTCCTGCAGACAAACCAGGAGATCGGCCGCTAACAGTCTGGTGGCACAGCAGGACTAAGGCAGGCTTCCTGCCTTCACTGGCCCCACGCCGCTCCTGGAAGCAGCCAGCATGTCTAGCAGCAACTCTGGGCGGGGTGAGGGGCAAGGGGTCTCGGTATGCTGCCCTCGCCTTCAGGCAACCCCCATCCGCAGTTCCCATTGGCTGGGAATGGGGAGCTGTGGGGGGCAGTGCCTGTGGACAGGGGCAGCATGCAGAGCCACCTGCCCCTCTCCCTGGAACCACTGCAGGATATGCCAGCTGCTTCTGGGAGCAGTGCAGGGCCAGGACAGGCTCCCTTAACCCTGCTGCACCACCACCTGGGAGCTGCCTGAGATAAACAGCACCCAGCCAGAGCCCAAACCCCCCTCACACTCCAGCCCTCTGCCCCAGTCATGAGCCCCCGCACACTCCAACTCTTTTCCCAGAGCCTGCATCCCCTCTTGCACGAACCTCCTCCCCAAGCCAACACCCCACACTTCCTCCTGCCCCAACCTGGAGCCCAGAGCCCCACCCACACTCCAAACCCCTTGGCTCCAGCCCAGATCCTGCACCCCCTCCTGCACTCCAGCTCCTGTCCCAGCCCCATGAGAGTGAGGAATGGGGAGAGCAAGTGAGGGAGAGAGAGAGGGGGAATGGGTGAGTGGGGTAGGGACCTCAGAGAAGGGGTAGGAGCAGGGCAAGGGTGTTTGAGTTTGTGTGATTACTGTTGTTTCTCTGTTTTCTTTGTGGCAGATCCTGGGTTGCACCTAAATTCAAAAAGTGATCTTGTGCTTAAAAAGATTGGGGACCACTACTTTATAGGTAAAGAGAGCTGGGTAAGGACAGGGGGGAAATGCGGGGGGAGAGTAAGCACTAGGGTCCTATCCTAGGGAAGAATTGGTTGGGGAAGTAGAAGTGGGCAGCAACCTGGGCAGCCGTGACCATAAGATGGTTGAGTTCAGGATCCTCACAAAAGGAAGAGAGGAGAGTAACAAAATATAGACCCTGAACTTCAGAAAAGCAGACTTTGACTCCCTTAGGGAACTGATGGGCAGGATCCCCTGGGAGGCTAATATGAGGGGGAAACGAGTCCAGGAAAGCTGGCTGTATTTTAAGGACGCCTTATTGAAAGCATAGGAACAAACTATCCTGATGTGCAGAAAGAATAGCAAATATGGCAGGTGACCAGCTTGGCTTAACAGCGAAATCTTTGGTGAGTTTAAACACAAAAACAAAGCTTGCAAGAAGTGGAAACTTGGAAAGATGGCTAGGGAGGAGTATAAAATTATTTCTCAAGCATGCAGGGGTGGGATCAGGAAGGCCAAAACATAACTGGAGTTGCAGCTAGCAAGAGATGTGAAGGGTAACAAGAAGGGTTTCCATAGGCATATTAGCAACAAGAAAAAGGTCAGGGAAACTGTGGGACCCTTAATGAATAGGGGAGGCAAACTAGTGACAGATGATGTGGAAAAAGCTGAAGTACTCGATGTTTGTTTAGCCTCAGTCCTCACAGACTAGGTCAGCTCCCACGCTGCTATTCTGGGCAACACATTATAGGGAAGAGGAGAGCAGCCCTCAGTGGTGAAAGAAAAGGTTAAGGACTATTTAGAAAAGCTGGACATGCACAAGTCCATGGGTCCGGATCTAATGCATCCGAGGGTGCTGAGGGAATTGGCTGATGTGATTGCAGAGCCATTGGCCATTATCTCTGAAAACTTGTGGCAATCAGGGAAGTTCCTGGACGATTGGAAAAAGGCAAATATAGTGCCCATTTAAAAAAAAAAAAAGGCGGGGGGAAGGAGAACCCGGGGAACCAGAGACTGGTCAGCCTCACCTCAGTCCCTGGAAAAATCATGGAGCAGGTCCTCAAGAAAACCATTTTGAAGCACTTGGAGGAGGGGAAAGTGATCAGGAACAGTCAACATGGATTCACCAAGGGCAAGTCATGCCTGACCAACCTGATTGCCTTCCATGATGAGATAACTGGCTCTGAGGATATGGGGAAAGCAGTGGACGTGATATCTTGACTTTAGCAAAGCTTTTGATACTATCTCCCACAGTATTCTTGCCAGCAAGTTAANCATGTGGGGTTTGTGCAGAGCCAGACTTTAGGGCTTTCCAATTATGTAGGACGTCAATTAGAGAGAATGAGTGTGTATGTAAAACTAGCACTTTTCCAAGCTATGCCAGAGCCCAGTGCTATGAAAGTCCAGCTATGCCCCGTTCCTTGAGTCAGCTCTCACAAGAGCTGGTGCAGCTATTCAAGCTACAATTCACAGAAGTCCTTGCTGTGATGCAATTAAAATATTGCTGCATGTGGCACCTGTGCCACGACTGCAAGACAGAAATGAAATGGTATCTAGCATTTGGCACTGTCCCCATTCCTGTACACCACAGAGCACCCATCCCATCTTCCACTACCTTTTTCCAACACCTTCCCATCTTAAGATAATGAGGTGCCTGTGCTTGGAGAAATCCTTTGATGTGCTGAAAGGGGACAATTTGGTGAATGGGGTGCTGGATGGCTGTCAGCAGCTACTATGCTGAGGCTTGGGGGTGGGGGTGGGAGGGCAGTAAGCGGGGCAATTTGCCCCATATCCTGGGCCCCGCGAGCCCTGACCCGGTGGAGGGCCAGGTCTTCGGCAGCATTTTGGGGTGGGGGTGGGAGGGCAGCAAGTGGGGCAATTTGCCCCATATCCTGGGCCCCGCGAGCCCTGACCCGGTGGAGGGCCAGGTCTTCGGCAGCATTTTGGCAGCCCTTCAGTGCTGCCAAAGACACGGAGTGACTAAAGGACCCCCCACTGCTGAAATGCTGCCAAAGACCCAGATCGCTACCAGATGAGTACAAAGTGCCACAGCTCCCCCTCTTTGCCCCAGACCCCCTGAGTCCTCTGGGAAGCCCTGCCTACAGTTCCTGACATGCTTCCCAGTTAGTCAGGTGGATGTGCTTTTAACCAGGTGTCTAAATTGACCTGGAGCAGCGGCCATTTGCTTATCCTGGTATCAGGGATTTGTTTAGCCTGTTTCCCATTACTTTACTATAGCCTTCTGGCCTTGCCCCGTCACAGTGGATAGAAAGCTGGCTAGATTGTCAGGCTCAACAGGTAGTGATCAATGTCTCAGTGTCTAGTTGGCAGCCAGTATCAAGCAGAGTACCCCAGGGGTCGGTCCTTGGGCCAGTTTTGTTCAACATCTTTATTAATGATCTGGGTGATGAGATGAATTGCATCCTCAGCAAGTTCACAGATGACACTAAAATGGAGGGAGAGGTAGATACACTGGAGGGTAGGGATAGGGTCCAGGGTAACCTAGAGAAATTGGAGGATTCGATTAAAAGAAATGTGATGAGGTTCAACAAAGCCCAGCAGAGTCCTGCACTTACGACGGAAGAATCCCATGTGCCGCTACAGGCTGGGGACTGACTGGCTAAGCAGCAGCTCTGCAGAAAAGGACATGGGGATTACAGCGGACGAGATCCTAGATATGAGTCAGCAGTGTTCCCTTGTTGCCAAGAAGGCTAATGGCATATTGGGCTGCATTAGTAGGAGCATTGCCAGCAGATCGAGGGAAGTGATTATTTCCCTCTATTCGGCACTAGTGAGGCCACATCCGGAGTACTGCATCCAGTTTTGCGGCCCCCCGCTACAGAAAGGATGTGGACAAATTGGAGAGAGTCCAGTGGATAGGCAACAAAAATGATTAGGGTGCTGGGGCACATGACTTACGAAGAGAGGCTGAGGGAACTGGGCTTATTTAGTCTGCAGAAGAGAAGAGTGAGGGGGGATTTGATAGCAGCCTTCAACTACCTGAAGGAAGGTTCCAAAGAGGATGGAGTTAGACTGTTCTTAGTGGTGTCAGATGAGAGAACAAGGAGCAATGGTCTCCAAGTTGCAGTGGGGGAGGTCTAGGTTGGATATTAGAAAACACTATTTCACTAGGAGGGTGGCAAAGCACTGGAATGGGTTACCTAGGGAGGTGGTGGACTCTCCATCCTTAGAGGTTTTTAAGGTCCAGCTTGACAAAGCCCTGGCTGGAATGATTTAGTTGTGGTTGGTTCTGCTTTGAGCAGGGATTTGGACTAGATGACCTCCTGAGGTCTCTTCCAACCCTAATCATCTATGATCCTGAACTAGGGACTCTTATAAGAGGCTTAGAGGGGTGAAGTATCCACAGGGAGTGGAGAAAGTTCCCAGAGATGGGCCAAGAGATAGAGAGGTGGGGTAGCAAGGAGCTCAGGGAGACAGCAACAGGCTCTGAGACTTAGCAGCCCTAGGTTGCTAGTCTCAGGGTCCCTGGGCTGGAACCTGGAGTAGCCGATGGACCTGGGTTCCCCTACCAGCCCCTGGAAAAGTGGCATTGCATCTAGATTTGAAACAGAAAACTGCCTAAGATGACATATGGATGGCTTGTTACTCTGGCTGTGGGGGGCTATACAGTGACCAGGCTGGATGGCAAAGTCATGGAGCCCCCTGAGTCCTGGAGAGAGAATGGGGCCACAGCATGAGCAAACAGACAGAATGAGGTGCTAAACAGAGTGAGAGCTAATTCCCAGGCCCAGCCATGAGGAGGTGCACTTGTGCAGAGCCTCTTTAGAAGGGGACCCTTGTATGCTTGTGGTCTAACTCCCTGTCCTCACTACAGTTCCACGGGGAAAATGCAGCCATTTGCCATCCCAGTTAGTGTGCAGAGTGGTGTAACAGAGAAGCTGATGGCATCAGGCATAGCACGAGCTCCTGAGAATCTAACAGAGAGAGATGTCAAAGGAACAGTCTTGAAACATTTAAAAAGAGACTGATGTCACCTCCTGGTCACCAGAGATGTATCTGTGAGGTAAGAATGATGTAGAAAGAAACCTCTATGGGAATTGTTGCTGCTGATCAGGGCAGGAGTCTTGCTAGTGCTTTTGGTCCCTGCAGGGTTGGGTTTATAATTTCTGCAAAATCATATACAACTAGGTGACCATGAGATTCCTGCCCTGAAAGAAGGGAACAGTCACATCTCAAAACAGGGCCGGAGGTGTCACTCAGCCATGTCTCACTAAGATTTCAGTGGCCATCCTAAAATGCTCAGAGATTAATGTGCACATGAGACCTCATGTAGCTCTAACATTCCCCAAATCCCTATTGAACAAGCTTATAATTGGCCAACCAGCCTTCCCTAAAGTTCCAGCCAGCCCCTGAATGAACCATGGTTGGGGCTTCTGGGCCATGATGTGTTTGAGATTTGAAGTTCTGAAAGAAAATCTTCCAACAATCTTATGAAATTGAAAGGGCAGTTTGAAAACTTGAAGTTCTGTCCAAAGAATGCTGAGTCCAGTCCCTCCCCACGTTCCAAACAAACTCTGCCCCGCAGTAGACTACACGTCCTGAACATCAGGTCAATTGATTCAGGCCGATGTAGAATGTCAACTCACGTGCAACAAAGTTCGCTTAAAAATATTAGTGTTTTCTCCCTTCTTATGTGTTTCACAAACCCACTTAATTTCTTGCTTTTTATTGTTTTGAGGATGGATTTTCTTATGGACTCTTACAGCATTTTAAAACATACAGCATTATTGTATCTGAACGTCAACACTTTGAGCAGTTAGGCAAGGGTACGAGGCACTTTAAAAATTTTTTAATGTTTATTACCCCCCTTTGAGTGTCAAAATGGAAGCATATTGTTTGAAGATGTGGTCAGCTTTCTGTACGCCAAAGACCTGTGGCGGGCTAGGAGATATATAGACACCAGTACTCAGCAAGGAAAGGGTCTATTTAATCCTCTCAGAGCTGTGAAAATTACCCAGTCTGCCCTCAGTGAAGTAACAGAGCAGTGAAGGAGTGAATTACCTGATTTCTCAGCTAGGGTGAATTATTTGATCCCTCATAAGATGGGTACACTCTACTGCCACAAGCCTTTTATGTGAAAAAGGGGAAACCGGCTAGTAGGCAGGCAGGGAAAGCTCTCACTTGTGCATGCTCTTTTTCACCCACACTAGAATTGTTTTTGCTGGGCAAATCTCTTCTGTTTTAATAAGTTGAGTGGGCTGAAAGAAGCACTTTCTGAGGCTACGTCTTCACTACCCACCGTATCGGCGAGCAGCAATTGATTTCTCGGGGATCGATATATCGCGTCTAGATGAGACGCGATATATCGATGCCCGAACGAGCTCCTATCGATCCTGGAACTCCACCAACCTGAACGGCAATAGCGGAGTCGACATGGGGATCCGCGGACATCGATCCCGCGCCATGAGGACAGTAGGTAATTTGATCTAAGATGCTTTGACTTCAGCTATGTTGTTAAAGTAGCTGAAGTTGCGTATCTTAGATTGATTTCCCCCTGTAGTGTAGACCAGCCCAGAGTGATTGAATTTGTGCTTCAGCTGCATAAAATCTCCTTGGAAATGCCCTTTCTCTTTATGAGACAAGATGGAGGAGGTGATATCTTTTATTGGACCAACTTCTGTTGGTGAGAGAGGCAAGCCTTCGAGCTTACATAGAGCTCTTCTTCAGGCCCACCTTGTCTGAAGCCGATGACATGACTCCAACACCACCTTTTTCAGTGTGTCTGGTCAGCTGGAAGATTGGCTCTAAGAGAGATTTCTTTTCTCTCCACGGTGTGGAGCTGGTGTCACAGCAAGCTGTATCAGTCACGGCTTGATATGGAAACTCATAAGGGGCTGATGCAGACATCAGCACCAACAAAGTTACTGCTGTTTATATTGTAGTCCATTACATGCTGCCAATATTTTAGCAAATAGCCTCCGTTATCTTCTGATAAGACCACTGGCCTGGGTCTGTATGTGCTTACACGGAGTAGGAGGTGAAGGAGTGGGGAGTCTCTAATTTCTTTTGTTCGCCCATTTTAACATATTCCTCTTCTAACTATAGGAAGAAAGGCAGCACTATTTGGGAAACCTATCTATGAAGGGCCACTACTGGAGAAACATAGTCCAGCACAGTGTTCTGAGAGGGTGAGCAAAGGGAATTGAAGATCTTGTGAGAAGGGAGAGGCTGTTATGGGTTTGTTTTTAATGGTATTAAATCTGATATTTGTTGTACAATCTGATGCACTGAACAGGTAAACAAACATTTTAATGACCCCCAAGGCATCCTACTGTCTGACAAGGATTATTTAGCAGAGGGGGTGGCTCCTTATGCCAGGAGAACCCTCCAACTTTTGCTTCCTAGTGGTGGAATTCTAAAGAGAGAGTCAATAGCTGAAATCATGAAATTTACTATTTTTAATTGACCAAAATGGACCATGAATTTGGTGGTGCCCTAGAAATAAAGAAACCAGTTGCAAAAGAGATTGAGGGCATAAGCCTAAAATAGGGGATAGGAGTGTATCAAATGCCATGGGATGCACACTGCTTGTAGTGTCCAGGTTATCCATCCAACTATACCTTCAAATAATGGTACAAGGATATGGAATCACCTTTGCTGGAGGTTTTCAAAAGAAGACTGAACAGTCATTTGTCTTGGAGGGTTTACACACAACAAATTCTGCATCTTGACAGGGGGTTAGACTAGATGACCCCTGCAGTCCCTTCTAACCCTATGATTCTGTGATTCTAACCTTGCCTAATACTTGTTGGAAATAGATATGACTTTTAACCAGTCACTCGACCGTGTACTGCCGACACTTTCTTAAACCTGCCTCAGGTACCTGAAGTATTTAATTTGCAATATATTCTGATTTCCCAGAGCAGATGCATACTTAAGATCTATAAATGCAGCACAAGGCTTATGTATAAAGCAGAGATTTGTTATGGAATTCCTTTCCCTAGCCCTGTCTTGGGCTTGGCTAATAAATGACTTTGCACAATGCTACTTCTGTCGGTGATTTAATATCTCTACTTTTGATTAGAAATAGCTTTAGTTAAAGTAGTGGTTCTTACCCTGTTTATCATTGTGAGCCACATATGTGGCCCACAAAGTGTTACCTGGGCCACAGGCTGAGAGCCACAGTGCCCTCCACCTAAGCCCCCCTGCAAAGCTGTGCAGACTCACCTGGCGGCACCTCCTGCTGGCCATCCATGGGAACTAGCTCTCCAGCCATCAGAGCGCCCCCTGTCGGCCGGTAATCTGCTACTGCTTGGCCCCTGTGTCCCTCCCAGACCCCGGTGCCCCTTCCTCTGGGTTGCTGCCCCCTCTGGCAGTACCCCCACCCTCTCAGGTTCTGGGTCTCCCCACTTAGGGGAACCCTCACCCACTAACCCCACCTCACTTTAGTCTGGGCTACTGCCAGTCACCATCTAGCCCCACTCTCTGGGGCAGACTGCAGTATAAGCCACTCATCACAGGCAAGGGAGTTCGGACCTGCTGCCTTCCTCTACTGCCCAGTACCATTTTAGGCCTTAAACCAGGCCTTGCAGCCTGGGGAGTTGCCAGCCAGGAGCTCTCCTAATCCTATGGCTTTCCCCGGCCCTGCTTCATTCCTAGTATCCTAGGCAGCCAGGCCCTGCTCCCGGGCCCTTTAAATCTAATTCATCTTAACTCATGGCTCCTCATCCCAGCCCTACCAGGTTGGACTTGCATTTAAATCATAATCAGGGGATCAAGAGAAGGGAAAAATCACACCCCTTTATTTCACCTTGTGTGCAGCTCCCTCTTCCACTATCTTGGCCAGCCTTGCATTTGTCATCTCCCACTGGGTACTTAGAGTTTGTCATCCACAATTCCGAAGCACCATGTTGTCCATCACAAGGTTGTCATCCTTGAGTCCACATCTGTCCTCTCACAAAACATCTTTGCACAAAGAGAACCATCTCTCTTGCTGTTGACATTTTTTCACCCCGATTTAACTGCAGTGGCCAGAGGGCGCTGAAAGGTGAAGTGGAAGGAGGCAGATGGGCCAAATCTGAGTGGTGCTGTGATTCTGCATATCAGGTTGCAGTGCCACTCAGTTTCACAGACTTTAAATTCACAATTTGCGTGCTCTGTTACAAAACCACAGCCCTATTCGTAGCGAACCCTAAACAACACCCCCTGCTCTGTGAAATCTAAATGTTGATTTCATCCTTCCAAAGCCCAGCAT
The DNA here is from genome assembly GCF_003597395.2 of Chelonoidis abingdonii. NCBI lineage: Eukaryota > Metazoa > Chordata > Testudines > Testudinidae > Chelonoidis > Chelonoidis abingdonii. Next base: position 11,095,403 of record NC_133784.1, read on the forward strand.
CCTTATTATTTTGCTGATGAGTGTGTGGCCTGGGCACAGGCTTAGGGCTCCTGGCCTCCCAGATTGGCCCAGCATCTGCATTGTGTCCTGCAAGTGGGAGGCAGTTGTGAAGCCCAGTGCTACAACAGTGGCCTATAACAGAGTCGGGCACATCCTGTCCAGACTCCTCTAAATACCCCTCTGGGCCTCCGCAGCTCCACCCTGTCATAAGCATAATTCCTAATTCTGAACTTTAGAGTCCAAAATGTGGGTGCCTGCATGAAACCTCCAAGCTTAATTACCAGCTTGGATCTTATAGCGCTGCCACCAGCCAAAAATTTCCAGTGTTTGGCTCACTCTGGTCTCCCCAAAACCTTCCCTGGGGGACCCCAAGACTCAGATGCCCTGAGTCTTACCACAAAGGGAAATAACCCCCCTCCCCTTGTCTTCTCTTTACTTCCTCCCCAGGCTTCCCCTCCGTGGGTTATCCTGGAAGATTACTGTACTTCAACTCCTTGAATTACAAAACAGAGAGGGCAATTTACCTTCCCCCCTCCTTCTTTTTCCCCCTCCCAGTCTTTCCCTGAGAGAGACCGTAATCCTGGCACAGGGATTTCTATCCCCTAGAGCCTCACTTAGAAAAGAAAATCCAACAGGTTTTAAAAAGAAAAGCTTTATATAAAAAGAAAGAAAAGACATAAAAATGCTCTCTGTATCAAGATAACAATATACAGGGTCAATTGCTTAAAAGAAAAATATGAATAAACAGCCTTATTCAAAAAGAAATACAATTTAAACATTCCAGCAACTACACACATGTAAATACAAAAAAACAATAAAAGCCTATTGTTTTTCTACCTTTGTACTCACAACTTGGAAACTGAAGATTAGAAGCTTGAAGATAGAAAGATCCCTCTCATAGCCGAGAGACAGACAAAAGACACACACAAAGGGACACACACCCAAACATTCCCTCCCTGAGCTTTTAAAAATCCGGTTTCCTGATTGGTCCTCTGGTCAGGTGTTTGGTTCCCTTTGTTAACCCTTTACAGGTGAAAGAAACATTAACCCTTAGCTATCTGTTTATGACACACCCTCTGGCTCAGCATCATGTCCATGGAGCTATTCTACTCACAGCATCTGAAAGAAGGGGGTTTTAATTCTCCGGGACATCCCCAGGCCACAAAGCCATAAATCCCATCATCAAAGGAATCTTAATCATGAGCATCACTGTGAGAGTCCATCATGGGCTTGTCTCATCAAACCCTACATGCAGGAGATAGGAAAAGCCCTTGATATTCTTTCGGCCATTGCCTCTACCCTCTCTCTAGACAGGCCCAGAGCTGGATTAACCATTAGGCTAATAAGGGTATAGCCTTAGGACCTAATATTTTTTAAGCCTTACTGGTGAGGCAGGGGACACAGCCGGGCCAGAGTGAGGTGGGGAGCGAGCTTGCTCACACAGCCCTGCTGGAGCGCTCCTGCCAGCAGGAAAGGCAAAAAAGCCCTCTGTAGTCTGGTAGGAGCTCAGCTGGTAGCCAGCTGCTTTCCCGCCACCCCTTGCTGCAGGAACACACTACCAAGTATCCGGTTAACACTGGTGACCGGACTCTAAAAATCCGGTTACCATGGGAACTTGTGCCAGCCGTGGGTGTAGTTTGAGCAGACACTGCTATCCGCCCCCCTAATTTCTCCAGGGTTCTGTTTAGCTGTCAGGGAGGGAAGAGGCTCCCTCTGTCCCTCTCCTGGGCTGAGGCTGGCAGGCAGCTCAATGACACTGCCTCCTAGGTCCTAGTGACTGTCACCATTTTCTTCTATGTGTGCTGGGTCCCATTTATGGACAACTGGTGAGTGCCTGTGGGGGGCAAGGCAAGAGAGTTGTAGGGGGAAGAGGCAGTACCAGAGTGGTAAGGTAGGAAGCTTGCACAGAATCTGCACACACTCCATGCAGCTCCAGCCAGAACTACTGCCCCTCCCATGTATACGGAATGAATTCCCACACATCTGTAGGAAAAACAAAACAAAACATCCCATTCTGAATACCAGTACTTTACTTTAACTTTTATAGTACCTTTCATCGAGAGGCTTCAGATTTATGATACACTGTGTTCAGTACATGAACCCACTGGTCAAGCTTTGGCAGCTGAGAGCAGATATTGCCCCTTCTTTATGCAGCCCTCTGAAGTATTTTAAAACTCCTGTGTAGTGCCAGTGTAAGGGCAAGGAGCATGCTGTCTCCTGCTGTTTACTTAAGTTCCACTGTGATACAATATTGTGCATATACTCCACGAGCCTCTAACAGTGAGCCTGTGAAGCAGCTGAGGTTGTGGAAGGTGGCTGAATAGATGAAAGGTCACTCCGTGTTGGAATGGGGGCCAAGCAGCTGCTGATCTGAACAGAGAGCTGCAGGCTACAACTACTGGTGGGATCTGGAGTCTGTTTGTGTTTGGGGGGCTGTTTGTAGCACAAGAATGTAATTGTTCAATACAAAGTCTCTTTGCTTTGAGAAAAACAATAGAAGGAGAACTTTGAGGCATAGAAGCCAACTCGGTTCTCTGGGGCTGGAGCATCCACAGGAAAAATTAGTGGATGCTCTATACCCACCAGAAGCCAAGCTCCCCTCCCCTCCCAATTTGACAGGAAACTATTGATAACTATTCTGAGTATGATCTTTCAACCAGTTGTGCACCCACCATCAGTAACTTCATTTAGACCACATTTCCCTAGTTTGTTTATGAGAATGTCAGGTGGGACTGTGCCAAAAGTCTTAATAAAATCAAGATATCCCACATCAACTGCTTTCTTCCTATCCACTAGTCTGGTAACCCTGTCAAAGGAGGAAATTAGAACATGATTTGTTCTTGACAAATCCATACTGGTATTCTTAATAACCCTATTGTCCTCTACAAATTAATTGATTGATAATTTGTTTCAGTATCTTTCTAGCATCAAAGTTAGGCTGACTGATCTATAATTCCTCAGGTTTGCATTGTTCCCCTGTTCAAAAATAGGTATGTTTCTCCTTCAGTCCTCTGGAACCTTACTTGTCCTCCAGGAGTTCTGAAAGATAATTGCTAGCAGCTCCAAGATTGCTTCAGCTAGTTCCTTAAATACCCTAGAGTGAATTTCATCAGGCCCTATTGACCTGAATATATCAAACTTATTTTAAACCTGTTCTTTCCCTACTTTTGGCATGCATTCCTTTTCCCCCTTGTTAATATCCTGTTGAATATCTGGTCACCTTTTAAGCTTTTTAGTGAAGAGTGAAGCAAAATAGACATTTAATGATGCTTTGATACATGAACCCTCTTATTCTTCATGTTCCATTTCAGAACAACTTCATTTCTGCCTTCTGCTGTATATTAAAAGAACATGACAAATTACTGGAGTTCATAGATTCAATGGCCATGTGACAAGGTGGCATTCTGCTCCAGTCTTTTCTAGCCACAAACCTCTCAGCAACCTCATTCTGATCAAACCCCTTGGGCAATTTGTTTAGAGTTCTCCCTACCACCTTTACAAATTTGTGCAGCTCTGTCGTTACACTAGCATACGCTCCTTAGTTCACTCAGCTGAGGAGTGGGGAGCCAGAAGGCATCTTCCCCCTGAGAGATCTTTCCTGGCGCTGACTCTGAAGAGCCTCCCAGCCTCTCCCTTCCTGTGCCTTTTCTACTTTCTAGGCTAATGGGTTGACTAGCCTGGCAGCTCTCTCCTGCCGGCTCCAGGCACCAGTCGAGCAAGCTCATGGTTGGGGCGGCAGATTCTAAAGGGCGGCATTCCCTCGAATCCCTTTTTTTTTTTTTTTTTTAATGTTTGCTGCTCCGGCCGCCCTTTAGGGGGTGGCGGCGCGGAGGAGGGGAGGACCCTTGTAATAGCATCCTACTCAGATTCTGAACCTTAGCGTTCATAAACTGAGAAGCTAACATGAAACCTCCAAGCTTACTACCAGCTTGGATCTGATCTCGCTGCCACCAATCAGGATTCAGGGCTCCTGATCGCCCCCAAGTCGCCCCAACCTATCCCTGGGGGACCCCCCAAGACCCCGAGCCCCTGGGTCTCCTCTATCTCATCCCCCAGCTTCCCCCCTTCCCTGGGTAGGCCTGAGCGATGCCGTACTATCCTCCTTGAATACAAACCAGAGAGGGCAATCTACCTCCCCTTGAGGCTATGCATTCAAACCTAGTCAAGCTAACACAAAGAGATTTTCCACCCCCTTGTTGTCCCGTAGCCGTAACTAGAGAAAAAAACCTCAAGCAAGTCTTAAAAAGAAAACTTTATATAAAAAGAAAGAAATCACATAGTAAATCAACTCTGCATAAAAAGCTCATACAGGGCAATTGCTTATAAGAATTAGGAATAACCAGTCTGATTCAAAAAAATAGCCCATTTAAACGAGTCCCGCACAGCACACACATGTAAATACAAAACAAAGCATATAACAGCCTATTGCTTTGCTACCTTTGCACTCACAACTTGGTAGTAGAAGGGTAGAAAGAAGATTGGAGATAGAAAGGAAAGTTGTTCTCCCATAGCCGAAAGAAACCAAACAGACCCAGACTCAAGCCAAACCCCTCCTGAGGTTCCTTCCCTTTCTTTTAAAAATCCGGTTTCCTGATTGGTCCTCTGGTCAGGTGTTTGGTTCCCTTTGCAGGTAAAAGAAACATTAACCCTTAGCTATCTATTTATGACAACCCTGCTGGGAGCCGGCTGCACATTCCATCTACCCCAGCTGGTGCCAGGTCTGTAGCAAGCCCAGCAGGGCAGCCCGCGTCCTTCCCTCCCTGCTGCCTGGAGCAGCGCAGAGCCCTCCAGGCAGGCGGCACGGCGGAAGCCCTGGCCATCCCCCTTCTCTCTCCCTGCCCGCTCCTTCCCCCTCCCCCCTGCTGCCTGGGGCATGTCTCCAGCGCCGGGAGTCCCCCTGCACTCATGTTCCAGCCACCCTGCATGGTTTTTTTTTTTTTGCTCTGCTACTGCAGCCGCCCCACAGGTTTGCTGCTTTTTTTTGTTGTTGTTTTTTGCTTGGGTTGGCGAAAAACCCAGAGCTGGCCCTGCCCCTAGCTATCAATTAGGCCAAGCTTTGCCCCACAGATTTAATTGGTGAACCAGTGATCAGAGTGCTGATACAGCTGCTGTTGCCCAGAACTCTGCCATGGGCCAGAAAGGACCATTGCAAGCAGGCGATAGAATGACACCTAGAAATTCCTGCAGTGTTAAACTAAACCTTCTCTCTTCCTGCCTTGTTTAAAAGAGGCCTAACAACCCTGAGCTCCTGTATCCCCAGTTACTGCAGAGCTACCGGTGATGAAGGTGTTTCTCAGGGAGTGCTGAGGAGAGAGACTCAGCTTCATTTCCTGGCTCCAGCTATGTGAGAGCAGGTGTGGGAGGCTTCCATCAGCATTATGCTGTGTCTTGGACATAGCGATGGGCTGCTGCTACTTAGTCATTGGCTGAGTCTGTTCTAAAGAGTGCATTAGACAACACCAGCCCACGGAGAGGACAGACGTGTCCATAAAATATCCTCTCTTCAGGCCTGAATGGGCAGCAGCAGCTCAGAGGTGGTGTAATAAATGGGTCTATTTTAATTGTTAGCCTAACTAGAGAAAAGTGAGCGAAGGTTTGTGAATTGTCCCAGTGATCTGTAATAGAAAATGGTTTAAGAAAAGATGGACAATGGAGACAGAAGGACTACATTAATTTAAATAGTAAGCATTGACTGATACCACTCAAGGGCCATGTTAAGATTATGGTTGGTGAACAAGAGGAGTAGAAGACTGGAAATTAGACCTAATTGTTTCCCATAAGCTGGGAGTGGGTGACAGGGGATGGCTCATTCTATGCTTGCCTGTTCTGTTCATTCATTCTGAAGCACCTGGCATTGGCCACTGTCGGAAAATAGGATACTGGGCTAGATGGACCATTAGTCTGACCCAGTATGGCCATTCTTATGGTGGACAATGAGTGGCTGAATCATTCCACCCATTGTCTTGTTGAGGCCTTTAAAAAGAGATTTTGGAGGAGGAAATAGGACAGTTGTGGCAGAAGGATTGTTGCCACGACACCAGACCATGATACTCCAGTGGGGATGCTTGACTATAATCACTGCACCAGCAAGGACCCAGCCTGATACATGTGAAATCCTGCTCTGTCTTCCTCTCCCTCACGTGCTTCTTTCTGTCCTCCACAATCTTCCTCATATCCTCTCTCCTGGCTTTTCACCTGATTCCGAAACCAACTGTACTACACAGCACCAGCACAGCGAGATGAGACTGTCTACCCAGCTTGGCCTCAGAAGGACCAGTGATGGAGAGGGATCTGACCAGATCAGCCAGATGATGTCCCTGACCAGGAAGGTGACCTGGGGTCCAGAGCCACAGATGTTGTGGTCTCCTTCCAGCCTAAAGCATCAGTCCATAACTAACCAGATGCCCTGTATCCCGAGAACATCAACAAAACCGTATCTCCTCATCTTTACTATCCTATCTCTTCTCTCCCTTCAGTGCCTGTCTGTTTTGTCAAAACAGAAAGGTGACTTCGATTCCCAGATTAAAAACGCTAACCCCTTTCTTCCCTACCAAGAAGGACTGTTTGACCCAATAAGAGATTTTAACCAGTATTCAGTGTCTCCAGAAAGAAGAGACTTTTAATAGGCTTTGATTCAATTCCAGTTTTAGGGTTGTTTACCTCATTTTGATTCTTTTCCTTTTATGTGTTTGTCAATACATTTCTAACCTTCGGCATGAATGTCCTCGTGTGTTTGCCATGGCACTACACAGGCTGAGCTCCCTGTATCTCAAACCCTGAACCCTTGTTGAAAATGGATTAATGTTGTACAAGGACTGGGTTAAGTTAATAGCTTTGACTTTTTGGCCCCATATATTTCAACTCAATTATGACAACAGTCCCTGCTGGAAAGAAAGTAAAGGTTCTTGTAGAGCAATGGTTCTCAAATGTTTATATTGGTGACCCTTTTCACACAGCCTCTGAGTAAGACCCCCCCATATAAATTAAACACTTTTTTTAATATATTTAATACCATTATAAATGCTGGAGGCAAAGCAGGGCTTGGGGTGGAGGCTGATAGCTCACGACCCCCCATGTAATAACCTAGTGACCCCCCGAGGGGCCCCGACCCCTATTTTGAGAACCCCAGTTGTAGAGTTCTTTACTGTAGGTGTGTTCCCATCACATGGGCCCTGGGCTCTTAGTGACAGTGATGGCATAGAAGGCAGGAGAAGGCATCTCACCACTTTTTTTAAATTAAAAAACACAGATTTTTATAAAGATGCCTCATGTCTGAGTTTATTTTGATATCTGATTTGTGTCCATTTATCCTTTTCCGTAGTGACTGTCCAGTTTGGCCGATGTACATAGCAGAGGGGCATTGCTGGCATATGATAGCGTATATGACATTGGTGGAC